>NW_027442914.1:15000-17500 GCF_048569485.1 Anomaloglossus baeobatrachus
TGTCTGTCTCCCCGTCTCTTTGTCTGTCTTTTCTTGTCTGTCTCTTTCCCTGTCTACCTGTCTTTGTCTGTCTCTATTTCTCTGTCTCTTTTCCTGTCTGTCTCTATCAAGGTCTGTGTCTTTCCCCATCTATCTTTGGCTGTCTCCTCCTTCCCTGTCTGCAGGTCTGTCTCTTTCCAGGTCTGTATCAGTCTGTCTCTCTCTATCAGTCTCCCCACCAACATCTTATTACCTTACATATAAGCTTCTAAGGGTATGTGCGCACTAGGCGTTTTTTTCACGCTGCGTTTGTGCGTTTTTGTCTTAAACGCACCCGCGGCAAAAACGCATGCGTTTTTACCGCGTTTTGGTGCGTTTTTTGCTGCGTTTTTGCTCACCGCGTTTTTAATCAGTGAACAATGCCATTAAAGATTGTTGATGAAAAAGAAAAAACAAAAAAGGTCTGATGTCATTTCCTTCTTCAATATGTTCTTCATTGTATGCAGGAGAGCAGACAGCTGCAGAACTAGTGTATGCAGGAGAGCAGACAGCAGCTGCAGAACTACAAGGCTCAGAATCCTCCATCCAGGACTGTATGCAGGAGTTTTTTGCCCAAAAAAAAAAAAAAAAAAAAATGACACGGGCTTCGCTATATTTTTGTATGCTAGCCAGGTACAGCAGGCAGGTACGGGCTTGCCCCCAACCCCCAGCTGCCTATTTGAACCAGTCTGGCAATCAAAAATATAGGGAAGCCCCCTTTTTTTTTTTTTTTTCATTTCATGAATTTCAAGAAATAATAGAAATTAAAAAAAAAATGACGTGGGCTTCGCCCAATTTTTGAGTCCAGCCAGGTACAACTAGGCAGCTGTGGATTGGAATCCGCAGTGCAGGGTGCCCATGCTTTCTGGGCACCCCCGCTGCGAATTGCAGTCCGCAGCCACCCCAGAAAATGGCGCTTTCATAGAAGCGCCATCTTCTGGCGCTGTATCCAACTCTTCCAGCTGCCCTGATGTCGGGTAGCTCGCTGGGTAATAATGGGGTTAGGGCTAGCTGTATATTGTCAGCTGGCCCTAAGCCCGAAATTCATGATGTCACGCCAATATTAGACGTGGCCACCATGAATTTCTAGTACAGATAAAAAAACACAACACAGAAAAATATTTTTATTATAAATAAAACACAACACAATTAGTGACTCCATCTTTATTGAAATAAAGAACCCCCCTCCACAGTAATCCTGGGTCAAGAGTCCCGCGCCGTCCAATCCGGATCCAATATCATCTGATCGTTTTGCTGGAAGGAAAAGCGATCAGATGATGTGTCAGGTTCAAGGACGTGAATCACATCACACATCAGCTGATTGTATAAAAGCCGATTATACAATCAGCTGATGCATCAATAGAAAGAAAAAAAAATACTGAGTCACGTCCGTGCTGATTACCGGCAGCTCCTGGAGCGATCGGATGAGAGTCTTATCCTGTCCCATCGCTGCAGGAGCTGCCGGTAATCAGCTGATGAAGTCTCCTGACGGCAGGATCAGCTAATAAATTAAGCCGGCCGGGCGCTAAAAAGCCGACGACACCGCGAGAATTACAATCAGCTGATGCGTCAGGTGACTGCATCAGGTGATCCATCGCCAGGTCCTGCAGGCATCGTGCTCGGGGAGACTGCACACAGCCGGAGCGGCGGTACCGGGAGAGGAGCTGGGAGCGGACATGGCACTGGGACCCTGCAGACAGGCGAGTATGACATTTTTTTTCTACTGTTCACTTTTGTTTTCGCCGCTGCCTCCACCTCCCGCCCAGACATGACGCCGCACGGGAGCTGACATGGCACCGGGCGGGTTGAGGAAGCAGCGGTGGCTGTACCGGGAGGATTCACGCTTGTGTGTTTACTGACAGAAGGAATCCTCTTCCTGTACACGTCACTTTAGTACCCACCCCTTGAGTTTATAGCTGCGTTTTTAGTCATAGAAACGCAGTTATATGCGTTTTTCATTGCGTTTTTGAACATCTCATTAAATTCAATGAGTGAAAAACGCAGTGAAAAACGCAGAAATAATTGACATGCTGCGTTTTTGTGGTCACCACAAAAACGCAGCTACAAAAAAACGCTGTGTGCGGTCAGCAAAAATGAAAACGCATAGACATTGCTGGGGAAGCAATGTCACTGCGTTTTCAGCGCAAAAACGCGGTAAAAACCGCCGCTAAAAACGCAGCAAAAACGCCTAGTGCGCACAAGGCCTTATACTATGAATGTCTTGTTTCTATAGCAACCACTCACAGCTCCTACTAATAACCTGTAAGTTCCAGGCTCCATTTACTTTAATGAAGGCAAGTTTTTTGGAGAGTAACTGTAAAGCGCGGGGTTACATTTTCCTGTCAATACATAGTCTACAACGTTCCCTGGGTCACTTGGTGTCTGCAAAATTTTGTGATTGTAAATGCGACGGTGCGGATACACTTTTCGTTTCACTTTTTCCCCATTATGTAGATAGGGGCAAAATTGATTGGTAAATTGG
>NW_027442914.1:22500-60000 GCF_048569485.1 Anomaloglossus baeobatrachus
GGGATTGTCACATCTAATAGATACGGCAATACCGGGCGGCTGCAGGCTGAGAATACCAGCCCCCAACTGGCGTTATCATGGCTGGGGATGAAAACTAGGGGTCAACGCAAGTGGTTTTTTTTTAATTATTTATTTAAATTAAAAAAAAAAGCCGCATGTGAGGGACTCCTGCGAGTCTGATATCGCAGCACAGCCGCACACTTCTGACAGGAGCGTGCATGTGTTTCTAGGTACATGCACACTTTTATGTTCAGAGAACGGCAGGCTGTAAAAAAAAAATTAAAAAAAAATCCTGCCAGCAGGAAATTTGGTGCAGAAATCTGATGCAGACGATTTGAGCACCAAATGTGCACCTCCTGGGAAAAAACCATGGCAAAAAAAAAAAAAGTCAAAACTCGGCGTTTTTTTTGCCAGGAGGTGTAGATTGGATGCAGGAATATGGTGTAAAATTTCACACAAAATCTGCATTTCATGCCCAAAAAAAAAGGCTATTTTTCTGCTAGGAGATGCAGGTCTTTGAACTCAGTGACCTCCACATGAGGGCAGGTTACCTGTGATCACAGATGAAGGACCATGGGAACCTCCAGGTGTTACTGCAAATGACCTGAGTGACCTCACCGCTCATTGCGCAGCTCATTCATTCTCTGGGGCTCACAGAGAGCGGTCGTTCTCTATGGCCTGTGCAATCACAAACCTAGGGTTTAGTAGCAGCTGTGCGCTGCTATTAACCTCATTACCCCGATTGGCACCTCATCACACCACTGGGAAGAGCCGGTATCGCACCGGGACTGTCACATCTAATAGATGCGGCAATACCGGGTGGCTGCGGGCTGAAATACCAGCCTCCCAGCCAGCGTTATCTTGGCTGGGGATGAAAATTTGGGGGAACCGCACGTCGTTTTATTTAATTATTTATTTAAATTAAAAAAAAAAAGCAGCCGCATGCGGTTTCACCGGAATCACACATGCGAGGGACTTGTGCGAGTCTGCCATGGCATCACCCGGAAAAGTCTCGCACGTGTGACTGGATACACAGCACAGATACAGCCCGACAGCTGGAGCTGCAGCCGCGCGCTATATCTGTGCTGCCAATTGTTTATTTTTTACCAACATGCTGAAAGGCAGACATTTGCACTGCTTTCCCCGCCCATCGGCCATCCTGGCGCCTGTGACTGGTTGCAGTCAGCTGACACGCTGCCACTCAGGGTGGGGGTGCGTCTAGCTGCAACCAATTACACACGCCGGTGGGCGAGCAAAACAATAAATATTGAATTGTCAGCTCCGGAAGGGAAAAGAGTGACCCGGAAGGAGTGTGCCACCATAACAGAGCCTTGGTGAATGCACCGCGCTCGCTCCTACCCCCTATCCCCTCCACAAACGTTTTTAACCTCTGGATTCCGGTCCCCATTGACTTATATGGGCACCAGATTCCGGAGCGGATCGGATTCTTTTTAAAATCTGGCAGTGATCTGCCGGTCCCGAATAATTATACCATTTTTTGAAAAAGAGCCTATAGTAGGACAATTACACTGATACATAGTTACATAGGTTGAAAAAAGACCTAGGTCCATCTAGTTCAACCTTCCTCCACCAGTTCTACATTTGGTCACTAAGTCATTTATAACCAACAATGTTTTGTGTACTGAGGAAATCATCCAGCCCTTTTTTAAAAGCTATTATAGTATCTGCCAATACTACCTCTTGTGGTAGGGCATTCCACAGTCTGACTGCTCTAACTGTAAAGAACTCTTTCCTATTTAGCGGTCGGAATCGCTTTTCTTCCACTCGCAGTGAGTGCCCCCTGGTCCTTAGTATTGTCTTTGGAAGATATATGTCATGTGCTAGTCCTTTATATTAACCACACATGCATTTATTGTGAATTTATAAATGAGATCTTTTTTCTAAGCTAAACATATCTAACTTTTTATACACCCTAAAATCTTGTTTGCTTTAGCAGCTGCTGCTCCACATTGCGCACTGCTGCTCAGCTTATTTGTAATTAGAATACCCAAGTCCTTCTCCTGTTCTATAGTACCAAGTTTACTTCCAATTAACCCCTTCACCTCCGGCCACTAAAACACCCTAATGACCGGGCCATTTTTTGCAATTCTGACCAGTGTCACTTTGACAGGTTATAACTCTGGAACGCTTCAACGGATCCTGGCGATTCTGAGATTGTTTTATCGTGACATATTGTACTTCATGTCAGTGGTACATTTAGGCCGATATTTTTTGCGTTTGTGAAAATTTAGGAAATTTTGCGAAAATTTCGCAATTTTCAAACTTTGAAAATTTATGCGCTTAAATCTGAGAGATCTGTCACACAAAATAGTTACTAAATAAAATGTCCCACTTGCCTACTTTACATCAGCGCAATTTTCTAAACAAATTTTTTTTTCGTTAGGAAGTTAGAAGGGGTCAAAGTTCATCAGCAATTTCTCATTTTTCCAACAAAATTTACAAAAGAATTTTTTTAGGGACCACATCACATTTGAAGTGACTTTGAGAGGCCGAGGTGATGGAAAATAACCAAAAGTGACCCCATTCTAAAAACTGCACCCCTCACACTGCTCAAAACCACATCCAAGAAGTTTATTAACCCTTTAGGTGCTTCACAGCAACCAAAGCAATGTGGAAGGAAAAAATGAAAATTTTACTTTAACACAAAAATGTTACTTTAGCCATAAAATTTTCATTTTCACAAGGGAGAAAAGAGAAAGTGCACCCTACAATTTATTGTGCATGTTCTCCTGAGTACGCTGATACCCCATATGTGCTAAAAATCAATTGTTTGGGCGCACGGCAGAGGTCGAAAGGGAAGGAGCACCATTTGAATTTTTGAACGCAAAATTAGCTGCACTCATTAGCGGACGCCATGTCGGGTTTGAAGACCCCCTGAGGTACCTAAACAATGGAGCTCCCCCAAAAGTGACCTCATTTTGGAAACTAGAGCCCTCAAATATTTTTTCTAGATGTTTGGTGAGCACTTCGAACCCCTGGGGGTAGCACAGAAGTTTATAACGTTGAGCCGTGAAAAGAAAAAAAAAAAAAAATTTTACCACAAAACTGTTGCTTCAACTAGGTAGCTTTTTTTCCCAAGGGTATCAGGAAAAAATGCACCATGAAATTTATAGTGCATTTTTTCCTGAGTACGACGATGCCTCATATGTGGTGGAAAGTAAATGTTTGGGCGCATGACGGGGCTCAGAAGAGAAGGAGCACCATTTGACAGCAAAATTGGTTGGATTCATTAGCTGACGTAATGTTGCATTTTTAGATCCCCTGAGGTGTCTAAACAATGGAGCTCCCCCACAAGTGACCCCATTTTGGAATTTATCTAGATGTTTAGCGAGCCCCAAGGGGCTCCACAGAAGTTGATAATGTTGAGCCATGAATACAATTATTTTTTTTTTCACCACAAAACTGTTACTTGAACCAGGTAGCTTTTTTTCACAAGGGTATCAGGAAAAAATGTACCATAAAACGTATTGTGCAATTTCTCCTGAGTACACAGATCGCTCACATGTGGTGGAAAGTAATTGTTTGGGCGCACAGCGGGGCTCGGAAGAGAAGGAGCACCATTTGACAGCAAAATTGGTTGGAATCATTAGCGGACACCAGGTCACGTTTGGAGACCCCCTGAGGTGCCTAAACAGTGGAGCTCCCCCACAAATTACCCCATTTTGGAACTAGACGCCTCAAGGAATTTATCTAGATGTTTGGTGAGCCCCTTGTACCCCCAGGGGCTCCACAGAAGTTGATAACTTTGAACCGTGAAAATTATTATTTTTTTCTTTTTACCACAAAATGTTTGCATCAACCAGGTAGCTTTTTTTTTTTTTTACAACGATCAGGAAAATCAGGAAAAAAATGCACCTTAAAACGTATTGTGCAATTTTTCCTGAGTATGCAGATACCTCATGTGGTGGAAATAAATTGTTTGGGCGCATGGCGGGGCTCAGAAGAGGAGGAACGCCATTTGACTTTTCAAATGCAGACGCGGTGCACTGATCGGCCGCTGCAGGACGCACGTTCGGATGAGATACAAAAAGCGTCGGGGATGCGGGAAAAAAAAAAAAAAGTCCGCCAAACATTGACCACGGATGCAGATCCGTTATGTGCATCCCTGATCAGCGCTCGGTGGGACGCACGGACGGATTAGGTGTAAAAATGGACAGGGGATACAGGGAAGAAAAAAAAAAAAAAAAAGTTATACTCACAGTACCCAGAGGATTAGCAGGAGGATCACTTACCAGAAGAACTGCAGGAGGAACAGAAGGCAAGCGAGATAGACAGCTGTACAGGAGCAGCAGGCAAGACGTTGGACAGATCAGCAGAAGACCCAGGAAGAAGGACCCAGCGACAGACGCAGATGTGATCGGGCCAGTGAAGACCTCGGACGACCCGGTGAAGGCAGTTAAGTGGACGTCAAGGGGACAGCAGAGGGGGAGGGGGGAGAGCAGAGGGGGATAGCGGAGAAGCAAAGGCAGAAGGAAGGAAGCAGAATAGAGATCACAGAGGAGGCAAGCAGATCGCAGGGGGAGCAGATCGGGATGTCGGGGGGCAGATCGGGGCGTGGGGGGGCAGATTGCGGGAGGCAGGGGCCATCGCGGGAGCGCGCACGGGCTGCAAGGGGAGCGGAATACTCACGTGGAGCAGGAGCTGGAGCGGTGACATCAGCGGCGGCAGCAGCGGTGGCGTGGTACCACAAGTACCAGCCAGTGAAAGCTGCAGACATGTTGGGGGAGGGCTTCCCAGACCAGCACAGGCCTGGGGAGGGCGGCCACCTGCAGATCAAACCGCCCCACTGCACACTGATTGGAGCGATTGCGCGTCATAGCACGATCGCTCCAATCAGTGCTGCAAGGGCTGGGGGCGACATGTTTGAGGTCCAACTATGATATGCTGCAGCTGCTACAGCACCTCATAGCCGGATCTCACAGTATCGCACTAATGCAGACATTATTTTTGCCAAAATCGGTGCGAACGATGTGGTTAGCGGTTCAGATTTGAACAGCCAATCACATCGATCGTCTATGGGGGGTGGCGATGCCACCCCCCTTGGGGTCAAGCAAAGGTCCCCTGCTGTAAGAAACAGCAGGGGACATCATTTGAAAGCCGTTGCTAAGGCCACAGCAATCAAATGAACTTTAGGCACAAAAGTTACGTCCCTGGTCGTTAAGTCACGTTAAAATAGGACGTAACTTTACTGCCCGCGGTCGTGAAGGGGTTAATGTATACGCAGCTATAGGATTACTCCGTCCTAGGTGCATTACTTTACATTTATCAACATTAAATCTCATTTGCCAAGTATCTGCCCATTCTGGCATCTTATCCAAATCTTTTTGTAATATTGTACTATCAAGGTCAGTTTTCAATATCCTACATAGTTTGGTGTCATCAGCAAAGACTTACACTTTACTATCAATCCCATCCACAAGGTCATTAATAAAGAGATTCTTTTTAATCGGTCCTAGCACAGATCCCTGCAGCACCCCACTGCTGACTATAGCCCATTTAGAGAATGTACCCATTTATGACTACTGTTCTGCCTCATGGCAGCCTGCTAATAGCCATTCATTGCAATTTCTGTTACAACCCCTAGAGGTCGTTATTTTTTTGAATTGCTGAGTTTTCCTTTAAGCTAAATGTATTCTGGGTAAGGAATGCCTCCCTGAGCTGAGAAGAAGCCTGCAGCCATTTTCTCTTTGGATTTCTCAGGAAAGGACATGCAGACCTACCTCTCTGTACATTCACCCCTGCCTAGTGTAAACCGGTGAGCAAAGCAAATTACATGTGTTAGTGATAGAATCTTAGATGGAAGAGTGTAGTAAATGCATTGTACATTGTAATTCTACACCTTTAGTGTCATCCCTGTCTTGTTTGTATAGATAAGATTTTCTATGTATTGCAGATGCAGTGACCTTTCACCTACATTCTCATAAGAATTGCATCTCATGTACTGTAATGCCATGTTAACTCTGTATTAACACTGTACTGACTGTAATCATTTTCTTGTTCTAGTTTTTACCCGTATAAAACAGTATCTTGGATAAACCGTATTCTGTATTCAACTGCATCTTGGATATTCCTATATTCACTGTATATAACACGTATACTGCAATCAAGTTCACGCTACCAGCTAATAAATCAAGGCTATTGAACTCCATAGTCTGTTTATTTGAAATGTGAACGAGGGTTTAGCTGTATGCTAGAGATTCACAGCGTTCCGTGAAAGAAGGCAGAACAACTACTCTTTGTTTCCTATCTTTTAGCCAATTCCTTACCCAGTTGCATATAGTTTCCCCTAGTCCTTGCTTCTGGAGCTTTAGTAAAAGGCTATTATGTGGTACAATATCAAATGCCTTTGCAAAGTCCAAATAAATCACATCAGCTGCATTACCAATATCCAGGTTTGCACTTACCCCCTCATAGTACCCAAACAGGTTGGTTAGACACGATTTATCTTTCATGAATCCATGCTGTCAGTTATTATATTATTTTCTGCAATATATTTTTGCATGTTATCCCTTAAAATGCCCTCAAAAACTTTGCATACTACTGATGTCAGGCTTACTGGACGGTAGTTGCCTGGATCTACCCTCTTACCTTTCTTAAATATCGTTACCACATCAGCAATCCTCCAATCCTGAGGCACCAAGCCTGTTACTAGCGAATCTAAAAAGATGAGATACAGCGGTCTGTCGATTACGGAGATCAATTACCTCAATATTCGTGGATGAATGCCATCTGGCCCTGGGGATTTGTCAATGTTTAATTTACTCAGATGTAGGCATACTTCTTCTTGTGTTAAATTAATTATATCGGGTGGGGAACTTTGATTTTTCACTTGTTGAATGATCCCTGGTACAGTCAGTTCCTTGGTGAATACAGATGAAAAATGCCTATTTAATATCTCAGTCTTTTGTTTGTCCTCTATAACTAACTTGTTGTTATATTTTAAGGGGCCAATACTATCCTTTGTTTTCTTTTTAGCATTAATGTATTTATAAAAGATTTTGGGATTTTAAGGTCATTGGCGATTTTTGTTTCAGTAGCTAGTTTT
Organism: Anomaloglossus baeobatrachus; assembly: GCF_048569485.1. Taxonomy (NCBI): domain Eukaryota; kingdom Metazoa; phylum Chordata; class Amphibia; order Anura; family Aromobatidae; genus Anomaloglossus; species Anomaloglossus baeobatrachus. The sequence continues at coordinate 29,567 of NW_027442914.1, forward strand.
GCTTGTTTGATTTCTTTTTTTGCATTTCATATTGATATCTTTATACTTCTGAAATGATATTTCTGTATTCTCAGCCTTTAAGATTTTAAACGCCCTTTGTTTTTGTTTTATTATACTTTGTACAGTCTTATTTATCCATAGTGGTTTCTTTTTTATTCCTGGACATTTTATTACCAGAGGGTATAAGTTTTTTACAGGACTCTAGCAGTATATCCTTAAACTTTCCCCATTTATGTTCAGTATCCCCAGTTACCATGACTTGTCCCAATCTACACATTTAAGCCCTTTCCTTAATGTGTTGAAATCAGCTTTCCTAAAATTCCACGTTTTAGCATTTCCCCTTTGAAATGTTCTATTGAATATTACTTTGAAGCTTACCATATTATGATCGCTGGTGCCCAAGTGCTCCCGGACCTCTAGATCTGAAATTGTATCCGGTCTATTTGAGAGGACCAGATCTAGCAAATTATCTCCCCTCGTCGGTTCATCTACCATCTGAGAGAGGAAATTGTCTTTAATAGTAGATAAGAATTTACAGCTTTTAGCACAACCAGAAGATTCTATGTCCCACTGTATGTCTGGATAGTTGAAATCCCCCATAATAAGAACCCGATTATTATTATTAGCTGCCTTTTCAATTTGTCCCAGCATTTCACCCTCTATTTGTTCAGGTATGTTAGGAGGCTTATAGCAAACTCCAATTAGCATTTTTTCGTTATTACCATCCTCATGTACATTTACCCATACTGACTCTACATTGTTGCAGTTCCCCCCAATGTCATCATTCAACACAGGTTTTAGATTAGATTTAATAAATATACACATCCCACCACCTTTTTTGTCTTTCCTGTCCTTCCTAAATGTTCTATAACCCTGTATGTTTGTAACCCAGTCATGGCTTTCCTCCAGCCAGGCTTCCGTAATGCCCACACACATCATAATCTATGGTTGACATAAGAGTCTCCCAATTCATTAATTTTGTTTGCAAGACTTCTTGCATTTGCCAGTAGACATTTAATACTACTAACACATTTATTACTCCTAGCCTCCCTATGTTCCTTGCATGTCCCATCCCCCCCTAATCCTTCATTGACCCCTACCGTCTCCCTGTCTTTATCTGCTCTAACCCCTTTTTTGCTCCACTACGATCCCTCCCCCCAGATCCTAGTTTAAAAGCTCCTCCATCCGTCTGACCATTTTCTCCCCCAGCACAGCTGCACCCTCCCCATTGAGGTGCAGCCCGTCCCTACCGTAGAGCCTGTAGCTGACTGAGAAGTCGGCCCAGTTCTCCATGAACCCGAACCCTTCCTTCCTGCACCAATTTCTAAGCCGCGTATTTATCTCCCTAAGCTTCCGCTGACTTTCTAGTGATGCTTGTGGCACCGGTAGTATTTCTGAAAACCCCACCTTGGAGGTCCTGGACTTCAGCTTCTCCCCTAGTTCTCTGTAATCATTTTTAAGGACCTTCCACCTGCCTCTAACTTTGTCATTAGTACCAATGTGCAGCATGACCGCTGGGTTTTCCCCAGCCCCACCCAGCAATCTGTCTATCCGATCCGCAATATGCCGAACCCGAGCACCCGGCAGACAAACACTGTTCGGCATTCACGGTCTCGGCGACAGATGACCCTGTCTGTCCGCCTAATTATAGAGTCCCCTACCACCAACATCTGTCTGGGCTTTGCTGCACTCCTATTTTCCTCCTTCCTACAGCAGTCGTTTTCCTGGTTGCTAGGAACAACGTCCTGCTGTAGTGATCCTGGTCCTTGCCCTGCATTCCTAATATCAGCCAAACAGGCATATTTACTAGGTTTGCCAGGTCAGGACTAGGCTCCCAGACACTTTTCCCCCTACCTCTTCTTCTGTTACCCAGCTACCTACCTCTGGGTCCTGATCTTCCCCACCTCCACCCTCCTCCATATCACTGGCCCCAGCCAGAGAAAGCTCAGTGAGCTCTAAACTCCTCTCCAGGTTTGCAATGCCACTGAGTGTTGCAAGCTGCTTATTTAGATCAGTTACCTTGGCTTCCAAATACGCAACATGCTTGCATCGAGTGCAGACATATTCACCCTCGAACGTCTGCATACATCTGACAAGATACACACCTGGTAGCATTGTCAATGGAGCACCTATTAAATGGGGATAAACAGTAAAGTAGAAAAACAAAGAAAAAACCCAATAGGAAACGTATAAGGATAAATTCAAACTATGTTCTTGTGTCAAACTTTGAGATTGTGTTTAAACTATGCCACACTTATCTGCAATCCCCGCACTTTGCTGCAGTACCTCGCACGCTCAGAACCTCGCTTGTTCTGGCTGGTTTATATAGTTTATATAGTTCCACAAAGAGTACCAGAAGCTGCCAAAAGCTTCTAGAAACAGGTGTGGCTAATACTACTAATTAAATCACAAGACAAAGGTTTTTTTTATTTTTTTTATTTTTTTGCTTTTTCACAGTATCACAGACAATACAGATACACAATTCCCTAATGAAATTAAACAATTACAGTTATCACCACTATGAGATTGTGTTTATTTTGTAATTAAAGTTATATTTATACTTTTACACTAAAAGGGATATTATCCTTGTGCAATATTTATTAATTTTTGACTTCTAATCCCTGATATTGTGCTGTGCACCCAATATATACAACCTCGAATTAGCCTACTTGATGGGTATATGTGCACTTATCCATAACCTGAGGTATACAGGCTTTTCATCATAATTAAAGGGATACTTTTGCCTTGTGATTTACAAATATTATTACAACCCTTTTTTGCTATGCTGTATATCTATATAATTAGTTTATTGAACAGAGTGTGATTGTCCTACTATAGGCTCTTTTTTAATAAATCATAATTCATACTTGAAATATAAATAGACAATATTCACATTTTAGTTTGATATGAATTATACTGCATAGCTTTCAGTGTCTTCTGGTTCATTATATTGTACTACTACAGGCACATAGGCACTTTAATACTTGAAGGCATACAGGCACTTTTTGGAATTAATTATTTAAATGCTTTAACAATTTATATGGCTCGGGACTTGAACTGATAAATATAATTCTCTATACCCTAGAAGCTATATGTAAACAAAAACAAATAACTGATGATAATAATAATAATAATAATAATAATCTGAATCTTGAAAATCTGTATGTAAACTGTAATGGTCAGTCTCCATTCATCTCCTGCACCTGTTGACCAAATAATTTGAACACATTTTTAATAAGTGTTTAATAAAAATAAATTTTTAGGCCTTAAAGGGAACCAAACATCAGGATTTTTGTGTATAAGGTGCAGCCAGTGCAGTATTGGCACAATCAGGCACATTGTGTACATACCATTAGTGGGCAGCTCGGATGTGTAGGCTGTGAAATCCAAGTTTATAAAGTTTGAAAACTCATCATCTTTTTGATTGACGTGTGCACCTCTGCTGCTAATGTCCGGGCGGGTTATGCACGTGGATTCCTGCCCCCCTTCCCCGCCGCCTGTTCCTCCCCCCCCCCTCTGGTTGTATGTAAATTTCTACTCTTCTGTTACACGGTGTCGGAGTTAGTGCCTCCGCATAGCGCTCATATCCGGCTCAGTGTTTATGAAACCCAAAGTATTATTGTGCATGAGAGGGCGGCGCATGCGCCCTCGATTCTTCAGATCTGTTGTGACCGCGTGTGGTGTCACAACAGGACTGGTGAACAGCTGATCTTACCGATTGGCTGCAGCAGACGTTATCGTAGCAGACGTCTGCTGCAGCTAATCGGGGTAAGATCAGCTGTTCTCCAGTCCTGTTGTGACACCGCGCGCGCTCCCGTGGTCACAACAGATCTGAAGAAGCGAGGGAGCATGCGCTGCCCTCTCATGCACAATAATACTGTCGGCTTCATAAGCACTGCGCTGGAGATGAGCACTATGCGCAGGCGCTAATTCCAACGCCATGTAACAGAAGAGTAGAAATTTACATACAGCCAGAGGGAGGGAGGAACAGGCGGCGGGGAAGGGGGGCGGGAATCCATGTGCATAACCCGCCCGGACATTAGCAGCAGAGGTGCACACGTCAATCAAAAAGATGATGAGTTTTCAAACTTTATAAACTTAGATTTCACAGCCTACACATCCAAGCTGCCCACTAATGGTATGTACACAATGTGCCTGATAGTGCCAGTACTGCACTGGCTGCACCTTACACACAAAAATCCTGATGTTTGGTTCCCTTTAATATTATTAGGCGTTTACTAAGGTGTTTGCCATAATAAAAAAATTATCGTGTTTCATATATTGTGTAGTGATCCCACACTTTTTGGCACGGCTTCACTCTTTGCTCTTTTCTTCATCATCCACCACCTCGTCTTCCACTTCTGCACTCTTGTCCTCCTGACTTGTTGACTTAGCAACATGACTTATTGGCAACTGTGTCTCATCATCCACCTCAAGATATTAAATTGCAGTTCCCCATCATCCACTTCTGACTGTGGCTGCTCAAATATTTGGCTATTATTGCACACAATCTCCTAATGTCCCAATTGAAACGTAAGGATGAAAGGCCCAAATCAATACATGTAAATATGAAAAGCTTTTTGGAGTGTCCCAGTGTGATATCACCTGTCTTTTGGGATTCATCATAGTCGATCTCCTTATTAATGGTATACACTGTATGTCCTCCTGTGAATACGGCCGATGTGGTGTAAATCCGGTTTCTGTTCCACCCTGCCAGTTTATATATAACATTATCCATCTTGATACATTGGTTCTCTTAAGTATTGGAGTCCATGTGATGGAACGCTGGATTTAATAGGGTGGATTTTTCCATACATTATTGAGTTCAGAACTCTATTTGTCTATGAATTGATAAGCTGAACTTTCTGCATTATTAGCTGAGGTTTGCACTGTTATTCTCGATATTTTTTAGGCTAATTTCACACATCAGTTTTTTGCAATCAGGCACAATCTGGTTTGTGCCTGATGCAACGGATCCGTGTCAGAGTGTGTAAAAACTGATGCGACAGATCCGGTAAAAAACATATCCGTTTGTTGTTTTTTTTTTTAAAGCTGAGAGAGAGGGAGAGACCCCGTCATCACCGCACACGCAGGCACTCCCGCACGCATCATCACCGCACACATCCCGACATTCCTGCACGCATCTTTCCCGCACACACCCCGACACTCCCGCACGCATCATCACCGCACACATCCCAGCACTCCCGCACGCATCATCACCGCACACGTAGGCACTCCTGCACGCATCATCACCGCACACATCCCGACACTCCTGCACGCATCATCCCCGCACACACCCCGGCACTCCCGCACGCATCATCCCCGCACACATCCCGGCACTCCCGCACGCATCACCACCGCACACACCCCGGCACTCCCGCATGCATCATCCCCGCACACATCCGGGCACTCCCGCACGCATCACCACCGCACACACCCCGGCACTCCCGCATGCATCATCCCCGCACACATCCCGACACTCCTGCACGCATCATCCCCGCACACACCTCAGCACTCCCGCACGCATCATCCCCGCACACATCCCGACATCCCCGCACACATCCCGACACTCCCGCACGCATCATCCCCGCACACACCCCGACACTCCCGCATGCATCATCCCCGCACACATCCCGACACTCCCGCACGCATCACTGCACACACCCCAACACTCCCGCACTCATCATCCCCGCACACACCCCGGCACTCCCGCATGCATCATCATCACAGCACACCCCGACACTACCTCAGTGACATCACCACAGACAGCGCGACTCCCTCAGTTGCTGAGTGGAGCTGATAGAGAGCGGCGGTGTTCCATGGCCGCTCCTCTCAGCTTCATGTAGCAGAGCTGAAAGCGTCGCGGGACCTCTGTAGATTACGTCGGACCAGGAGGGGTATTTGGGGATTTTAATAAAATGGTGAAAGAAGGTGTTTTTTTTGTCCTTTACTCCAAATAAAGTATTTTTTTGGGTGTGTGTGTTTATTTACTTTCACTTACAGGTTAATCATTGGGTGTGTCTCAGACGCCTCCCATGATTAACCCCTTATTACCCCGATTGCCACAGCACCAGGGCAATTCGGGATGAGCCGGGTAGAGTCCCGGGACTGTCCCATCTAATGCATGCGGCAATTCCGGGCGGCTGCTGGCTGATATTGTTAGGCTGGGGGGCTCCCCATAACATGGAGCTCCCCATCCTGAGAATACCAGCCTTCAGCCGTGTGGCTTTACCCTGGCTGGTATCAAAATTGGGGGGGACCGCACGCTTTTTTTTTTAATTATTTATTTTACTGCAAGATATAGACCCTCCCACTGGCGGAGCTGTCACTCAGTGTGGGGGCGTGTCTGACTGCAACCAATCATAGGCGCCGGTGGGTGGGGAAAGCAGTGAATACGAGATTGAATAATGGGCGGCCAGCATTTTCAAATCAGAAGCCGCCAGCAGTGTGACAGCAGTGCAGCACCGCGCCCGTGATCGGTGAGTGGGTGAGAGTGAGTGAATGAGTCAGTGAGTGAGAGAGAGGCTGGGGCCACACAGGGCACTACTGCAATGCTCGCATGACACTCGGCTCGTGCTGGCAGCACAGCAGGAGCCGAGTGTCATGCTAGTGTACCTACGTCTGCGGTCCGACCGTGCGAGCGGACCTCAGCTACGGGGGGCGGGAAGGCTCTCAGGAGGGGTGGGCTGGCACGGAGGAGAGGAAGGTGGGATTTATCTCCCTCTCTCCTCCGTAGCCGGCTATTGACACTCTCGCTCTACATGCATGGTACACCGGTGTACCGCGAGTGCAGTGCGATTTTTCTCTCGCCCCATTCACTTGAATGGGTGCGAGAGAAAAGAGTCTCGCATTACAGTTGCAGCATGCTGCGATTGTTTTCTCGGTCCGATTAGGGCTGAGAAAAGAATGGCTCATGTGTGCTGACACACAGGCTAGAATTGGTCCGAGTGGAATGCGATGTTTTAGCACACTCCACTCACACCGATTTTCTTAGGCCAGAGAATCACTTCTGGGCATGCTCAGAAGTAAAAACCGAATCCAGTACATGCTTCCGGCGTTTGATGCATGGCACCGAATTCGGCGTGCATAGACTTTCATTATGCACCATGCCGCACCCGGCGCTGTGCGGTTTTTTGTGACAAAAAACGTTGCATGAAACGTTCCATGCGGCCACCGCATTCATTAATTAAGCTGCATCCGGAAAAAGCTGGATGCAACGCAAGGTCATCAGGCACAATCCAGCGACAATACAAATCAATGGGGATAAAACGGATGCGGTACCGGATCCGTTTTAACCGTTTTTTTCCGGATTGTGCCTGATGGGAAAAACCTGATGTGTGAAAGTAGCCTTAGTGTGTCTTTTCGTTATTGCACAGTAACGTGTGTGTTTAATGAATTTTTAATATAATAAAATTTTGTACTGGGAAATTGTGAATTTTTTTTCAATGATTATATGGTCCAGACTCTAAGCTAGTGAAACTAGACTATGTGGAAGACAGAGGGAAACAGATTGGAAGGATTATCTGCCATCCAACCAACGTTCCCACTGTTCTGGCTTCAAGAGTGGTGTCCCGCGCTTCCCTGCAAAGTGGGACAAGAAGCTAGGGCACATAAATGAGTTTGTTGTGTTTCCGCAACAGGTACAATTTCACCTAGTCCCCGGCTTCTGTGTGCTCTATCAGCAACACGTCCACTTCACCATCCCTTACCACACGCCTTGCCCATATTAATTAGGTATGCAGCTAACAGTGGTATTAATAGAGAATACAATAGAATAGATGTAGCCTGAAAAAAGGACTTAATTTTAGGTTGCAGCAGCAAGGACTGTAAGGTAACAATCCAACATGGCTACAGCATTACCGTGATTGGCAGGAAATCCCTGCATGTTTAGTGGCTGAAAAACAGCCGCAAAATGTGTGTGGCGGGGGACTCAAACATGCCACTATTCTTTCTCCAGCAGCTATCCCAACACTAAATTCAGCTTAAAGTGGTATTAACAGGGAATAGGACAGATGTAATCCTGAAAAGGACTTTTGGTTTTAGGATGCAACAACGACTAAGGAAATAATCCCTGTCAATATTCCTTTAATGCAAAACTAATACACTAGCCCTTCTCCCTACACTGTTTTCGGGGTAGAGTGTGCCGAGCATGGCATCTCTGGGTCTTCTATAGATCTGATGACGCGATGCGGCCAGCCAATCACAGTAATGCCAGTAGCCAACATGGATATGGCATTGTGGGGATTGCCTGCCAATCACTGTATGTGAAGTGGTTGAAAAACAGCTGTGAAATATGCTTGCGGGTACTCTAGTATGGTGCTCAAGTACAGAGTGTCTCGAGCACTATCTTTGGCCACAGAGAAAATAAAAAATACTATTGTCTTGTGATTTACTTTTTAGAAGTTTAAAAATAAAATCAACAGCAATCTCAAGAATCTTATCCAGGTCTGGTCGGGTCTATATAAACCACCCAGTGCAAGCGAGGTGCTGAGTGTGCGAGGTGCTGAACTGAAGTAAAGTGCTGAATTTAAGATAAGTGCATAGTTTCAACACAATTACATAGTGGTGATAACTGTAATTGTTGAATTTCATTAGGGAATTGTGTGTCTGTTTGTGATTCTGTGAAAAGGGAAAAAAAAAAAAAAAAGTCTTGTGATGTAATTAGTAGGATTAGTCACACCTGTTTCTAGAAGCTTCTAGCAGCTTCTGATAGTCATTGTACATCTATATAAACCACCCAGTGCAAGCGAGGTGCTGAGCGTGCGAGGTGCTGAACTGAAGTAAAGTGCTGAATTTAAGATAAGTGCATAGTTTCAACACAATTACATAGTGGTGATAACTGTAATTGTTGAATTTCATTAGGGAATTGTGTGTCTGTTTGTGATTCTGTGAAAAGGGAAAAAAAAAAAAAAAAAGTAAGTCTTGTGATGTAATTAGTAGGATTAGTCACACCTGTTTCTAGAAGCTTCTAGCAGCTTCTGATAGTCATTGTACATCTATATAAACCACCCAGTGCAAGCGAGGTGCTGAGCGTGCGAGGTGCTGAACTGAAGTAAAGTGCTGAATTTAAGATAAGTGCATAGTTTCAACACAATTACATAGTGGTGATAACTGTAATTGTTGAATTTCATTAGGGAATTGTGTGTCTGTTTGTGATTCTGTGAAAAGGGAAAAAAAAAAAAAAAGTAAGTCTTGTGATGTAATTAGTAGGATTAGTCACACCTGTTTCTAGAAGCTTCTAGCAGCTTCTGATAGTCATTGTACATCTATATAAACCACTCAGTGCAAGCGAGGTGCTGAGCAGCGAGGTGCTGAACTGAAGTAAAGTGCTGAATTTAAGATAAGTGCATAGTTTCAACACAATTACATAGTTTGACACAAGAACATAGTTTGAATTTATCCTTATACGTTTTCCATTGTTTTGGGGGTTTTTTCTCTTTATTTTACTACTTTAACGTTTATCCCCATTTAATAGGTGCTCCATGGACAATGCTACCAGGTGTGTATCTTGTCAGATGTATGCATGCCTTGAGCAGCCGTTCGAGGGTGACTATGTCTGCACTCGATGCAAGCATGTTGCGTATTTGGAAGCCAAGGTAACTGATCTAAATAAGCAGCTTGCAACACTAAGGGGCATTGCAAACCTGGAGAGGAGTTTAGAGCTCACTGAGCTTTCTCTGGCTGGGGCCAGTGATATGGAGGCGGGTGGAGGTGGGGAAGATCAGGACCCAGAGGTAGGTAGCTGGGTAACAGTTAGAAGAAGAAGAGGTAGGGGGAAAAGTGTCTGGGAGCCTAGTCCTGACCTGGCACAACCTAGTAAATATGCCTGTTTGGCTGATATTAGGAATGAAGGGCCTGGACTAGGGTCACTACAGCAGGATGTTGCTCCTAGCAACCAGGAAAACAACTGCTGTAGGAAGGAGGGAAATAGGAGTGCAGCAAAGCCCAGACAGATGTTGGTGGTAGGGGACTCTATAATTAGGCGGACAGACAGGGTCATCTGTCGCCGAGACCGTGAATGCCGAACAGTGTTTGTCTGCCGGGTGCTCGGGTTCGGCATATTGTGGATCGGATAGACAGATTGCTGGGTGGGGCTGGGGAAAACCCAGCGGTCATGCTGCACATTGGTACTAATGACAAAGTTAGAGGCAGGTGGAAGGTCCTTAAAAATGATTACAGGGAACTAGGAGAGAAGCTGAAGTCCAGGACCTCCAAGGTGGTGTTTTCAGAAATACTACCGGTGCCACGAGCGTCACTAGAAAGACAGCGGGAGCTAAGGGAGATAAATATGTGGCTTAGAAATTGGTGCAGGAAGGAAGGGTTCGGGTTCATGGAGAACTGGGCCGACTTCTCAGTCAGCTACAGGCTCTACGGTAGGGACGGGCTGCACCTCAATGGGGAAGGTGCAGCTGTGCTGGGGGAGAAAATGGTCAGACGGATGGAGGAGCTTTTAAACTAGGATCGGGGGGGAGGGAGGGTAGTGGAGCAAATAAGGGGATAGATAGAGCAGATAGAGACAGGGAGACGGTAGGGGTCAATGAAGGATTAGGGGGGGATGGGACATACAAGGAACGTAGGGAGGCTAGGAGTAATAAAGGTGTTAATAGGATTAAATGTCTACTGGCAAATGCAATAAGTCTTGCAAAAAAAATAAATGAATTGGAGACTCTTATGTCAACCATGGATTATGATGTGGTGGGCATTACGGAAACCTGGCTGGATGAAAGCCATGACTGGGTGACAAACATACAGGGTTATAGTACATTTAGGAAGGACAGGAAAGGCCAAAAAGGTGGTGGGGTGTGTATATTTATTAAATCTAACCTAAAACCTGTGTTGTATGATGACATTGAGGGGAACAGCAACAATGTAGAGTCAGTATGGGTAAATGTACATGGGGAGGGGAATAATGGAAAAATGCTAATTGGAGTTTGCTATAAGCCTCCTAACATACCTCAACAAATAGAGGGTGAAATGCTGGGACAAATTGAAAAGGCAGCTAATAATAATAATCGGGTTCTTATTATGGGGGATTTCAACTATCCAGACATTCAGTGGGACATAGAATCTTCTGGTTCTGCTAAAAGCTGTAAGTTCTTATCTACTATTCAACACCATTTCCTCTCTCAGATGATAGGTGAACCGACCAGGGGAGATCATTTGCTAGATCTGGTCCTGTCAAATAGACCGGATACAATTTCAGATCTACAGGTCCGGGAGCACTTGGGCACCAGCGATCATAATATGGTAAGCTTCAACATAATATTCAATAGAACATTTCAAAGGGGGAATGCTAAAACCTGGAATTTTAGGAAAGCTGATTTCAACAAATTAAGGGAAGAGCTTAAGGCTATGTTCACACACTGCGTTTTTTACCTGCGTTTTGGGTCCGTTTTGGGTCCGTTTTTGCTGCAGAAATTTCTTGAGAAATTCTTGTAACCTTTCTGCAGACATTCCCCAGCAAAACCTATGGCAAAAAAAATTAGCTGTGCACACACTGCGTTTTTTTCTTAAGAAAATCTACTGAAAGAATTTTCTTAAGAAAAAGAATGAGCATGTCACTTCTTTTCTGCAGCTAACTGCGTTTTTTGCCATAGATAATTGGCACAATAACGCAGGGAGCAACCAGCGGTAAAAACGGACCTAAAACGGACCTAAAACGGACCTAAAACGGACCTAAAACGGACCTAAAACGGACCTAAAACGCAGGTGCGTTTTTGGTGCGTTTTTTAACACAGGTGCACTCTAAAATCATTTTTCTAGTGTGAACATAGCCTTAAGAAATTTCTTAAGAAATTTCTTAAGAAAAATCATTTTTCTAGTGTGAACATAGCCTAAATGTGTAGATTGGGACAAAGTCATGGTAACTGGGGATACCGAACATAAATGGGGTAAGTTTAAGGATATACTACTAGAGTCCTGTAAAAAACGTATACCCTCTGGTAATAAAATGTCCAGGAATAAAAAGAAACCACTATGGATAAATAAGACTGTACAAAGTATAATAAAACAAAGGGCATTTAAAATCTTAAAGGCTAAGAATACAGAAATAGCATTTCAGAAGTATAAAGATATCAATAGGAAATGTAAAAAAGAAATCAAACAAAATTAGCTACTGAAACAAAAATCGCCAATGACATTAAAATAAATCCCAAAATCTTTTATAAATACATTAATGCCAAAAGGAAAACAAAGGATAGTATCGGCCCCTTAAAATATAACAACAAGTTAGTTATAGAGGACAAACAAAAGACTGAGATATTAAATAGGTATTTCTCATCTGTATTCACCAAGGAACTGACTGTACCAGGGATCATTCAACAAGTGAAAAATCAAAGTCCACCACCCGATATAATTAATTTAACACAAGATGAAGTACGCCTACGTCTGAGTAAATTAAACATTGACAAATCACCAGGGCCAGATGGCATTCATCCACGAATATTGAGGGAATTGAGCTCCGTAATCGACAGACCGCTGTATCTCATCTTTTTAGACTCACTTGTAACAGGGTTGGTGCCTCAGGATTGGAGGATTGCTGATGTGGTACCGATATTTAAGAAAGGTAAGAGGGTAGATCCAGGCAACTACCGTCCAGTAAGCCTGACATCAGTAGTATGCAAAGTTTTTGAGGGCATTTTAAGGGATGACATGCAAAAATATATTGCAGAAAATAATATGATAACTGACAAACAGCATGGATTCATGAAAGATAAGTCGTGTCTAACCAACCTGTTGGGGTTCTATGAGGGGGTAAGTTCAAACCTGGATATTGGTAATGCAGCTGATGTGATTTATTTGGACTTTGCAAAGGCATTTGATACTGTACCACATAATAGCCTTATACTAAAGCTCCAGAAGCAAGGACTAGGGGACACAATATGCAACTGGGTAAGGAATTGGCTAAAAGATAGGAAACAAAGAGTAGTCATAAATGGTACATTCTCTAAATGGGCTATAGTCAGCAGTGGGGTGCCGCAGGGATCTGTGCTTGGACCGATTCTTTTTAATCTCTTTATTAATGACCTTGTGGATGGGATTGATAGTACAGTGTCAGTCTTTGCCATTGACACCAAACTATGTAGGATATTAAAAACTGACCTGGATAGTACAATATTACAAAAAGATCTGGATAAGATGTCAGAATGGGCAGATACTTGGCAAATGAGATTTAATGTTGATAAATGTAAAGTAATGCACCTAGGACGGAGTAATCCTATAGCTGCGTATACATTAAATGGAAGTAAACTCGGGACTACAGAACAGGAGAAGGACTTGGGTATTCTCATTACAAATAAGCTGAGCAGCAGCACTCAATGTCAAGCAGCAGCTGCTAAAGCAAACAAGATTTTAAAGTGTATAAAAAGAGAGATTAGATCCCGTGATCCCAACGTATTGCTACCCCTCTATAAATCACTTGTAAGGCCACATCTGGAATACGGGATCCAGTTTTGGTCTCCACATTTTAAAAAGGACATTCAGAAGTTAGTCAGTTCAAAGGCGGGCAACTAGACTATTACAAGGAATGGAAGGCCTCCCATATGATGACAGGTTGAAAAAGTTAGATATGTTTAGCTTAGAAAAAAAGACGTCTCAAAGGAGATCTCATTTATATGTATAAATACATGTGTGGTCAATATAAAGGACTGGCACATGACTTATTTCTTCCAAAGACAGTACTAAGGACCAGGGGGCACTCACTGCGAGTGGAAGAAAAGCGATTCCGACAGCTAAATAGGAAAGGGTTCTTTACAGTTAGAGCAGTCAGACTGTGGAATGCCCTACCACAAGAGGTAGTAATGGCAGATACTATAACAGCTTTTAAAAAAGGGCTGGATGATTTCCTCAGTACACAAAACATTGTTGGTTATAAATGACTTAGTGACTAAAGGTCCAGTCACACTAAGCAACTTACCAGCGATCCCAACAACGATAGGGATCGCTGGTAAGTTGCTAGGAGGTTGCTGGTGAGATGTCACACTGCGACGCTCCAGCGATCCCACCAGCAACCTGACCTGGCAGGGATCGCTGGAGCGTCGCTACACAAGTTGCTGGTGAGCTCACCAGCAACCAGTGACAAGCCCCCAGCGCCGCGTGGAAGATGCTGCGCTTGGTAACTAAGGTAAATATCGGGTAACCAACCCAATATTTACCTTGGTTACCACCGCACGGAGCTACACGTGCAGAGAGCAGGGAGCAGCGCACACTGAGCGCTGGCTCCTTGCTCTCCTAGTTACAGCACACATCGGGTTAATTACCCGATGTGTGCTGCAGCTAAATGTGCACAGAGCAGGGAGCAGCGCACAATGCTTAGTGCTGGCTCCTTGCTCTCCTAGTTACAGCACACATCGGGTTAATTACCTGATGTGTCCTGCAGCTACATGTGCACAGAGCAGGAGCCGGCACTGACAGTGAGAGCGGCGGAGGCTGGTAACAAAGGTAAATATCGGGTAACCAAGGACAGGGTTTCTTGGTTACCCGATGTTTACATTGGTTACCAGCCTCCGCAGAAGCCGGCTCCTGCTGCCTGCACATTTAGTTGTTGCTGTCTCGCTGTCACACACAGCGATGTGTGCTTCACAGCGGGACAGCAACAACTAAAAAATGGCCCAGGACATTCAGCAACAACCAACGACCTCACAGCAGGGGCCAGGTTGTTGCTGGATGTCACACACAGCAACATCGCTAGCAACGTCACAAAAGTTGTTCGTTAGCAGCGATGTTGCTAGCGATGTTGCTTAGTGTGACGGGGCCTTAAATGTAGAACTGCTGGAGGAAGGTTGAACTAGATGGACCTAGGTCTTTTTTCAACCTAAGTAAGGCTATGTGCGCACTAGGCGTTTTTTTCACGCTGCGTTTTTATGTGCGTTTTTGTCTAAAAAACGCACCCGCGGCTAAAAAAACGCGGCAAAAACGCATGCGTTTTTGCCGCGATTTGGTGCGTTTTTTGCTGCGTTTTTGCTCACTGCGTTTTTAATCAGTGCACAATGCCATTAAAGATTGTTGATGAAAAAAAAAAAAAAAAAAGGTCTGATGTCATTTCCTTCTTCAAAATGTTCATTGTATGCAGGAGAGCAGACAGCTGCAGAACTAGTGTATGCAGGAGAGCAGACAGCAGCTGCAGAACTACAAGTCTCAGCATCCTCCATTCACTAGTGTATGGAGGAGAGCAGACAGCAGCTGCAGAACTACAAGTCTCAGCATCCTCCATTCACTAGTGTATGCAGGAGAGCAGACAGCAGCTGCAGAACTACAAGTCTCAGCATCCTCCATTCACTAGTGTATGCAGGAGAGCAGACAGCAGCTGCAGAACTACAAGTCTCAGCATCCTCCATTCACTAGTGTATGCAGGAGAGCAGACAGCAGCTGCAGAACTACAAGTCTCAGCATCCTCCATTCACTAGTGTATGCAGGAGAGCAGACAGCAGCTGCAGAACTACAAGTCTCAGCATCCTCCATTCACTAGTGTATGCAGGAGAGCAGACAGCAGCTGCAGAACTACAAGTCTCAGCATCCTCCATCCAGGACTGTATGCAGTTTTTTGCCCAAAAAGAAAAAAAAAATGACGTGGGCTTCGCCATATTTTTGTATGCTAGCCGAGTACAGCAGGCAGGTACGGGCTGCCCCCAACCCCCAGCTGCCTATTTGTACCAGGCTGGGAACCAAAAATATAGAGAAGCCCTTTTTTTTTTAATTATTTCATGAAATAATTAAAAAAAAAAATGACGTGGGCTTCGCCTAATTTTTGAGTCCAGCCGGGTACAACTAGGCAGCTGGGGATTGGAATCCACAGTGCAGGGTGCCCATGCTTTCTGGGCACCCCCACTGCGAATTGCAGTCCGCAGCCACCCCAGAAAATGGCGCTTTCATAGAAGCGCCATCTTCTGGCGCTGTATCCAACTCTTCTAGCTGCCCTGAAGCCGGGTGGCGAGCTAGGTAATAATGGGGTTAGGGCTAGCTGTATATTATCAGCTAGCCCTAAGCCCGAAATTCATGGTGTCACGCCAATATTAGACATGGCCACCATGAATTTCTAGTAATGATAAAAAAAAAAACACAACACAGAGAAAAATATTTTTATTAGAAATAAAACACAACACAATTAGTGACTCCATCTTTATTGAAATAAACCCCCCTCCGCAGTAATCCTGGGTCAGGGTCCCGCGCCGTCCAATCAGGATCCAATATCATCTGATCGGTTTGCTGGAAGGCAAAGCGATCAGATGATGTGTCAGGATCAAGTGCCTGAATGACATGACACATCAGCTGATTGTATAAAAGCCGGTTATACAATCAGCTGATGCATCAGTAGAAAAAAAAAAAAAAATAATACTCACTTATGTGCTGTGGTGATTACCGGCAGCTCCTGGAGCGATCGATTGGACAGGAGTCTGATCCCGTCCGATCGCTGCCGGAGCTGCCGGTAATCAGCTGATGAAGTCTCCTGACGGCAGGATCAGCTGATAGCCGGCCGGGCGCGAAAAAGCCGGCGAGACTACGATCAGCTGATGCGTCAGGTGACTGCATCAGGTGATCAGCGCCAGGTCCTGCAAGCAAGGTCCTGCCGGCCGGGGAGACTGCACACAGCCAGAGCGGCGGGACCGGGAGGAGCTGGGAGCGGGCATGGCACCGGGACCCTGCGGACAGGTGAGTATATGACATTTTTTTTTTTCTACTGTTCACTTTGGTTTTCGCCGCTGCCTCCACCTCCCGCCCAGACATGGCGCCGCACGGAGCTGACAAGCACAGGACGGGAGGTGGAAGCGGCGGTGACGGTACCGGGAGGATTCCTGCTTCTGTGTTTACCAACAGAAGGAATCCTCTTCCTGTACACGTCACTGTAGTACCCACCCCTTGCGTGTATAGCTGCGTTTTTAGTCATAGAAACGCGGCTATATGCGTTATTCATTGCGTTTTTAACATCTCATTGAATTCAATGAGTGAAAAACGCAGTGGAAAACTCAGAAATAATTGACATGCTGCGTTTTTGTGGTCACCACAAAAACGCAGCTAAAAAAAAAACGCTGTGTGAGGACAGCACTTCTGAAAACCCATTGACATTGCTGGGGAAGCAATGTCACTGCGTTTTCAGCACAAAAACGCGGTAAAAAACGCCGCTAAAAACGCGGCAAAAACGCCTAGTGCGCACATAGCCTAACTATGTAACTATGTAACCAAGAAGTGTGGGGAAACAATGTGTTTTGAAAGTAAAATCCTCTGACCAAGATGTTAGTCATATGAAGCTTTTCTTTTAGATTTGAAAAAGTGAATCAGGACAAGATAGTTACTTGTATTCCTCTGTCTTAGCATTGAGGGGTAGGAAAGGGAGTCACGCATAAGAAAAAAAAAAAAAGGACAGAATGGATCTCTTTAAAGGGAACCTGTCACCAGATTTGTTACAGTGCGTCGTCCATACAAGTCTATGGAGAATAGCGCAGTGCGTTAACGGACTGCGCTATTCTCCGTAGTGACGGACTCCGCTGAACGCAAGTGTGAAAGTACCCTAACCGAGCTCTTTTGGAGATTAAGCGCACAGAAACTGGTGCACCGTGGCCACACAGAGCGCCACACAGACTGCCGAAATGTTTTAAAAAATGTTCAGAGATTGAGCCCACAAAAACTGGTGCACAGTCACCACACACAACCTTTTTGTAACAGCACACCACACTGGAACCTAACACTGTCCCTCACTCCAACAGCATCCTATCCCTGCAGGCCTGGCATCCTGCCTTCATACAGGCTGGGTCACGTGGCGCGCTGGCCAAATCACAGCCATACTAATACTTGGCATGGCTACCGAAGTGCCCAGTGCCTAAAAGCTTGCTGATCGGCTGTTCTGCAGCCTTTCAACAAACCCAGAGAGCGGATGTGCAGTGAAAAGTCAGTGTTAAGTTCCAAGACCTGGACACCCGATGTTCGGTATAAACTCTGAACGTTACAGTTCAGGATCACTCATCCCTAGAGCGGAGCAGTTATTAGCCACAAAAAAGGGCCCAACTATATATTAACACCCATTGGGACCATGAGATGAATTTAAACAATGGCATCCTGGGTAGGTGGTGGGCTGCTCTGCTGCAAAACACTGCCGCGGCAGACTGGTTAGGAGCGGTCCAGCACCTGCATGAATTTAAGGGGGCTTCTCCTACTAATTAGATTTAGCTTACTGTTTTCCCCAGTGAACATATAACAATATGAGCTGTACTCCTGCATGTGACCGAGGATCCACAAATACCTTTTTTTTTTTTTTTTACATTGGTTAAAGTCAGGAAACTAAAATTAATTCTGGAAAGCTCATTTAAGCAAGTCCTTGTCAGGATGCCAAGACCCACACCCTAAACCTGGCCATCATTTTTGCAGTATTGTGATATATCAAATGCCATTTTTGAAAGGGCAACTAAATGCCAATATAATAAGTACATGATCCATATACAAACGCTATTTTTTCTCCAAATTATCAATATTAACCCACTGCTGCCACGAGAACTGCCATACAAAGGACAGAGTGTTGATTTTTATTATTATCATAGCAATTACTCCCCCCCCCCCCTCCCAACATGAAGCCCTACAGAAGCCAGCTTGTGTAAACTGTGGCTCTTTAGCAATCCTCTCTCCATGGTAACAAGGAGGCAGTTTTTGAGGAGAGCAGCCATACATGCTAAAAGCAGGTGCTTATCCGTGCTAATTAGAGCCTCTTCATACTGCAGCACACATAGGGCTGGTCTGTACGTCACAGCCCCGGCCTGTATAACAAGAGGAGAATCGCAACAATAGATTTACCATACAAATCCCAGCCTAATAGCTCCTAATGCAAAGTGTAACAAGCCACACACAGCATACTAATAATGATGATAATAATAAGAATAATAATAATAAATAATACTGTAATAGTATATTAGAGACGACTACACTAAGCTGCCCCCTCCATGTTTTACCTTACTTACCACAGGCGTAGTAGTCTTTTGCAACAGCAATCTCTCCAATCATGAGGACTACAGGTCTGGAGGAGATTCAGGCTGTATCTTATGTCACACATGGTCATGTGGCAGTCTGGTAATCGCACAGTCATCAGGCTTCTTCTGACACCATTAATTTGCCCTGTCGTCTGAATATACAGATATGTTCCTGTACTGACATACCAGTGAGCCGCCCATTGTCTCATCACATGGGTTTGCTGCAGCCATAGAAGGTGGCACGCTCCACCAATATATTCATTTATTCTGCCATAGAAGCCTTGCAGACGGAGGCTGCCAACACTGACTACAGATCCTATTGATGTACTATTGAGTGGCTTCTTCCACAACCATGCTACCACTAAAACACTGCATCGATGTATAGGGAAGGTAGTAATGGTAAAAGTATGAAAATAGGTACTGAAATCATACAACATTTAAAAGAGCCGGTCACCAGGTTTTTCCCTTATAAGCTGCAGCCAACCCAGGGAAGCCCTAATATACAAATTCTACAATATGGTGTATAAGAGCCCAGGCCGCTCTGCAGAATGAAAAAAGAAAAAAAAAAAAAAACACCTTTATGATACTAGTCATAAATCCTTCGCATGGCTAACTAACCCCTTCCCGACATCTGCAGAAAATGTACGCCACAAGTTGGGAGAGGGTGTATGGAGCGCTGAGACTGCCCCATTAATGGCAGGTGTCCAAAACGGTCTGAAAAAGTCTACCTCAAGGAACGGACGGCGGAAGACTGGAGTAAAGTGATTTGCTCTGATGAAGCTGCCTTCAGACTGGGACATCTGGAAGAATGAATGTCAGGAGAAGAAAAGGTGAGCACTACCATAAGGCCTTGTGCGCACTGGGAAATGGAATTTTCTTGAGAAAATTCCGCATGCTCTCAAAGATTACCGCACCCGCGGTATAAAACCGCGGGAAACCGCACCCGAAAACCGCATGCGGTTTGCCGCGGTATTATTCGCGGTATTGCCACGGTTTTGCCGCGTGCGGGTTGGGATGTGCTTTATTGCATTCAATGCAATAAAGCACATTGAAAGAAAAAAAAAAAAGTCATTTAATTCTGAGATAGTAGATAGACAGAAGAATAGATAGAGGGATAGATGGATAGATAGATAGATAGATAGATAGATAGATAGATAGATAGATAGATAGATAGATAGATAGAGGACAGATCGCTGCATTTCCCACGGTCGGTAGTGAGTTCACATTACCGGCCGTGGGAAATGACCGGTAATTACCTCTGCTGTCTGCTGCATTCATTCAGCGCTGTGTCTGTGACAGTCGCGGCTGGATGGAAGCAGCGCAGGACCTGTGGATTACGCCGGAGCGGTGGATTACGCCGGAGCTTTGGTGCGGGAGGGGTTAATAAAATGGTGAACGAGGCTTGTTTGTTTTATTTAAAATAAAGGATTTTTCTGTGTGTGTGTTTTATTCACTTTACTTACGGGTTGATCATGTCAGCTGTCACATAGACGCTGCCATGATCAAGCCTGGAGTTAATGGCGGTGATCCACCACCATTAACCCCTTGTATTACCCTGCTGCCACTGCTACACGGTGGCAAGAAGAGCCGAGGACACGCCGGTGCTGCCGCATAATGCATGCGACAGTGCCGGGGCAGCTGTGGCTGATATTCTCGGCTGCGGGAGGGGGAGTGAGGCAGGGGACATTACCCCTGCTCCTCGCCCTCCCCAGCCTGAGAATACCGGGCCGCCGCTGTGTGCTTACCTCGGCTGGACGGTAAATATGCAGCGGAGCCCACGTTCTTTGTTTTCTATATTTCCGTTTTCTTTCTATGTGTGTTCTATGTGTCTGTGTTCTATGTCTGTGATGTGTGTGTGTGTGTTCTATGTGTCTGTGTCTATGTGTTCTATGTCTGTGATGTGTCTGTGATGTCTGTGTGTGTTTACTCTCTGCTTTGCTTCCTCTTCCTGTAATGACATCACTTCCCTGCAAACCGCAGACAAGCGATGTACATTACCGGAGGTAAACCACGAAATACCGCAGGGAATAACGCAGGAAAACGCAGTGAACCGCACAGAATTTGCTTCCTGCGTTATTCCCTGCGGGATTTCATGATTAACATTGGAGTCAATGGAGTGAAATCCCGCAGCGATGTGCGGAAAAGAAGTGACATGCACTTGTTTTTGCTGCGGGATTCCCGCAGCAAAACATGCAGCTGTCAAATTCCGCCCAGTGCGCACAGGATTTTTTTTTTCCATAGGTTTTGCTGGTGATTCACTGCAGAGATGTTATGAACATTTTCTGCAGCGAAACATGCAGCAAATCCGCGAAAAATCCGCGGCAAAATCCGGTAAGTGCGCACATAGCCTAAGTGTCATGTCAGCAGTAATGCATCCTCAGATGATTCTTGTGCCTAAGGCTCTGTGCGCACTAGGCCGTTTTACCCGCGGATTTGCTGCAGAAATTTCTTGAGAAATGTCTGCAATCTTTGTGCAGACATTTCCCAGCAAATCCTATGAGAAAAAAAATAGCTGTGCGCATTGTGCGGATTTTTCTCAAGAAATTTCCTTGAGAAAATTTTCTCGAGAAACTTTCTTGAGAAAATGAGCATGTCCATTATTTTCCGCAGGTACCTGCGTTATACCCCCGGAATTTCACTCCATTCACTGTAATGTAATCGCGAAATTCCGGGGGTAAACCGCAGGTAGCAAATGATGTGCGGTATACCCCCGGTATAGCCGCGATTTACTTGCGGTAATGCTCATCGCTGCCTGCGGTTTTGCAGGAAGCGATGTCATTATGCCAGGAAGAGGAAGCGGAGCAGAGTAAACACAGACGTCACACTCCCTGGACGCCGCACAGAAGCGCTTCCGTGCGACCTCCAGGTCTGTCCCGTGCAGTCTGTGTCCTGCTCCGGCCTCGCGGCTGCCTGCACTGCAGGGTGTCAGTGTCTGCCCGCAGTGTCAGCAGCCTGTCACGTTGCAGCGCAGGCAGACACTGACACAGGCAGACACTGACACTGCACTGCAGGGTGTCAGTGTGTGCCCGCAGTATCGGCAGCTTGTCACGCTGCAGCGCAGGCAGACACTGACACAGGCAGACACTGACACTGCACTGCAGGGTGTCAGTGTGTGCCCGCAGTATCAGCAGCTTGTCACGCGGCAGCGCAGGCAGACACTGACACCCTGCAGTGCTGGCAGCCGCGGGGATGACGATCGCTGCTGTCAGGAGGTGAGATCATTACCTGCTGTGACGATCTCCTGCCTCCTGACGTCAGCGCTGTCACTGCTGTCTATGCCCGTCTCGCGAGCGGCCCGAGACTGTCACTAGCGGTGACGTCACGGGCTCTCGCGATACTTCTGACAACGCGGCGGGCATAGAAGTCAGTGACAGCGCTGACGTCAGCAGTACAGGAGATGATCACAGAAGGTAATGATCTCATCTATGCTCATCTATGCTCCTGATGGCAGCGCTCGGCATCCCCTGCAGTGACCTGGGCTGACCTATTGATGTTAGCTCAGGTCACTGCATTGCTCTCCCAGCCAATGGGGAACATTCTGTTCTTCATTGACTGGGACAGCGACTATGGTATGGATCGCCGTGCCACCCCCCCCCCCTTATTGGATTACGCCGGACGTGGAATTGATTGTTCTTTTCAATAAATTGGTTAAAGAGGGAATGTTTTGGGGAGTGTTTTTTCAAATAAAACTTTTTTTGTTATCTATTTTTTATTTCTTACTGACTGGGTTGGTGATGTCGGGTATCTGATAGACGCCTGACCTCACCAACCCCAGGGCTTGATGCCAGGTGACATTACACATCTGGCATCAACCCCATATATTACCTCGTTTGCCAACGCACCAGGGCGCGGGATGAGCTGGGGCGAAGCGCCAGGATTGGCACGTCTAATGGATGCGCCACTTCTGGGGCGGCTGCGGCCTGCTATTTTTAGGCTGGGGAGTGTCCAATAACAGTGGACCTCCCTAGTCTGAGAATACCAGACCACAGCTGTCCGCTTTACCTTGGCTGGTGATCCAATTTGGGGGGGACCCCACGTTTTTTTGTTTTAAATTATTTATTTAATGTAAAATAACAGCGTGGGGTGCCCTCTATTTTGGATTACCAGCCAAGGTGAAGCTGTCAGCTGTGGTTTGCAGGCTTCAGCCGACTGCTTTACCCTAGCTGGCTACAAAAGATGGGGGGACCTCACGTCGTTTTTTTTAATTATTTATTTATTTTATGGCTAAATACAAGGCTAAGCACCCTTTAGTGCCACATGAAAGTCACTAAAGGGTGCCAGCTTAGAAAATGCAGGGAGGTGGGACATTCTATAGGTCTTTCTCATCTATCTATCTATCTATCTATGGCCCGTTTCACACGTCAACCTGCGGTAAATCCGCGGTAAATTCGCGGCAAATCCGCATGCGTTTTTGCCGCGGATTTTTCCGCAGGTGCGGAAATCTTCCACTCCCAGAAGTTTCTCAAGAAATTTTCTTGAGAAAATTCACATTTCTAGTGCGCACATAGCCTAAGACCACAGCCATGAATAAAGAGTGGGATCTAAACCCCAAGCATAACTTCTCCCAACCATCCAGGAGCAATTTGGTGATGAGCAAGTACTTTGCCAGTGTGATGAGATCATGACAAGGCAAAAAGTGATAACTAAATGGCCTGGTGATCAAAACACTGACATTCTGGGTGCAAAAACTCCTCGGATGTCAGTCCTGAAACCGGTGGTCAATCCTTAAAAAGCGGATGGACAAACAATACTCTGGCAAAAATATGTTGCCATCAGTCAAGAATTGTCCCAGAAGCGGATATCCAACATGCCAGGGCGATTTGCAAACGTCTTTGGGAAAAAATAAAAAGGGACAAACACTGCAAATGTTGAGTGTTTGCCTGAACTTCGTGTATTTGTCAATTAAGGTGTAAAATATTTTAAAATGCGGATAAGACCAGGTGTACACTTAGGCTATGTGCCCACGGGGACATTGTCCTGCGGATATATCCGCAAGACATTCCGCAGGTGCTCCCAGAAATCCGCAATAGAACTTTCTCTGTTTCAATGCTGCGGATATACAGCGGAATGTCGTGCGGATATGCTGCGGGCATTCTGCATTGAGGATACAGTACCATGGCTTCGGCACTGCATCCTCAATGCAGAACAAGTGCTGCAGTGATCGGGGTGTTCATACTCACCTCCATCATGCAGCACCTCGCTTTCCAGCGGCCGGGTTACTGTCAGGCAGCGTCTGGTTCACTGTGCTGGAGGTGGGCGGGCCTGAACTAGCTCCGGCTGTCACATGACCGGTGCAGGCCCCGCCCACCTCTTCCTTCCGGTACCTGGCTGGATCCACAGCGCTGCTGCCGCTACACCGGACGGAGAAGTGACTCGGGTCTCTATCAAGGCAGGTAAGTATATGGAACCCTGCGGAGAAATCCGCAACAATAATTGACATGCTGTAGATTTTTCCGCACGAAAATCCGCACGATTTCCGCTGCGGAAAAATCCGCAGCGTGGGCACAGCATTTCCCAAATGCCATAGAAATGGCTGGGGAGTAGCTGTGCTGCAGATTTCTGGAAAATCCGCGGCTTTTCCGCGAGAAATCCGCGGCAAAATCCGCGCATTTTCCGCAGCGTGGGCACATAGCCTTAGGTATTTGAAGCAGAAAAGGTTTTGGCAGCAAAAATGAAAGCATATGATATGAGCGTCACTGTGGGGTTTTGAGGTTTTCCCCTTTTTTTTCCCCCATTCATTTGCATGAGTGAAAAACGCTACAGAATCACTAAAAGAAATAACATGCTGCAGATAAGAAGAAGCACTGTGAAGGTTCGAATCTGCAAGGAAAAAATATGCAGCAAAAATGCAATGTGTAAACAAGCCAAAATTGTTCTTCAGCAGAGACCATCTGAGAACGAGACAAGAGTCAGGGTACAGCCAAGGCGAATAAGTGTTTCTATTAAACAACTAAATCTGCAGCAGGATTTCAGGAGTGAAAATCCACAACAAATTCTTCCTTTTTCTGCTTCAGCCCCAGACATGCTGAGGCCTTCTAAGGCTACATGTGCACGCTGCGTATTTTGTTGCGGGTTTTTTTGGTGCACTTTTTGGCTATGTGCCCACGCGGCGTATTTTCATGCAATTACGCTGCGATCTGCACTGCAGCGTAACTGCATGCGTCCTGCGTCCCCAGCACAATCTATGAAGATTGTGCCTAATCCATGCCCACGTGGCGAATTAGAACGCAGCGCTTCGGCGGCTGCCAAAGCGCTGCGTTCTAAAAAGCAACATGTCACTTCTTTCACGCGCTTGGGATGGAGGTCCCGCTCTGTCTATGGGAGAGGCTGCATCAAATTGGCTTTTCATTATGGACTGTTTCTGCAGCTATCTGAAGCGCACATGTGCTGTCCAAATCGCTGCAGAAATTTCTGCAGGGACAGAACGCAACGTGGGCACACTGCCTTTTTGTCAGCAAGTTCTGAGTTTTGACTTCCCAGCAAAGTCTATGTGAAATCAGATTTGCTGTACGCACGTTGCAGGTTTTTTTTGTCTGCAGTTTGTCAAAATCTTTTTACAAAAAAGAAGCCACATGTTCATTCTTGTGTTTGTCACGTTTTGTCACCCATTGAAATCAATGAACGGATGAAAAACGCAAGGGAAAATGCATACTACCAAATCTGTGCGTTTTGCATATGTTTTATTTGCGTTTTTGTCACAAAAAAACGCAGTTAACCCACATTGTCACAGTATAAATTCATTCTCTCTCTTGCTGTCCCCCTCCAAGGCCTTCATACTCACCAATCACCGGTCATACTGCTCCTACTGCCTCATTCTTCTTCCAGAGCCACCTCATTAGGCTCATATACGAGGGGCGATCCAAAAGTAATGATAATCGGTTATTTCTATTGCACACAGAAATTAAAATAAAATGTTTTCTTCTCTCTTAGGTACCCACTAGTCCAGGAAAAAAAAAATCACTTAAATAGGCCACGATTCCCGGGAGCTACATTCATTTGAATATGAACTGCCGAGGAGTGAACATCAAAATGGAAAAAAACGAGCTCAGAGGTGTCAAATACCTCTGCTTGAAAAAAATGATTACCAAAGACATACACAGCGACTTGGGGGAAATATTGGGGGACTCTTCTCCTCCATATTCCACAGTTGCACGCTGGGCCAAGGAATTTAAGCTGGGAAGAACATCGACGGAAGATGAACATCGTGAAGGACGCCCATCCACGTCCCTCAATGAAGAAAACGTGAAAAAAGTTGAAGAAGTTGTATTGGCAGATCGAAGAGTGACTATCAGGCATGTAGCTGAGGTCACAGGGATCTCATATGGCAGTATACAAAGAATCCTTGCAAAAGAATTGCATATGAGAAAGGTCTCCGCGCGTTGGGTGCCAAAAATGTTAATCGACGAGCAAAAGAAGAAACGAGTTGATATTTCAATAGCAAATCTCGAAAAGTTCCAAGCAAACAAGGAGAATTTTTTGTCATGTTTTTTTGACCATGGACAACACCTGGATCCACCACTTTGATCCCGAAACTAAACAACAATCGATGACATGGAAACGAGCCGATGAACCGACGCCGAAGAAATTCAAAGTGTCAAACTCAGCAGGGAAGGTTATGGCGTCAGTTTTTTGGGACGCTGAAGGAATTATTATGGTGGACTATTTGGAGAAGGGAGCCACTATTACGGGCTCCTACTACGCAGAACAAATAAGAAGATTGCGGGAGGCTAGCAAGGAGAAAAGGCGCGGCAAACTGCGTGCTGGAGTGCTGTTTCACCAAGATAACGCCCCGGCTCACAAAGCTGCAGTTGGCAACCATTCAAGAAGCGGGCTTTGAACTGGTGGAACACCCCCCCTATTCGCCAGATCTAGCCCCCAGTGACTTCTTTCTCTTTCCTCGCCTCAAAGAACACCTCCGGGGCAAGAAATTTGACAACAATAGCGACGTGATAACCGCTGTTGGGGATATTTTTGAGGGTCAAGATTAAGAATTTTTTTCGAAGGGAATTCTAAGTTTAGAATAGAGATGGACTAAATGTATAGACTTGTTAGGAGACTATGTAGAAAAATATATTTTTTTTAATATATTCATTGTGTTTATTATTGATTATCAGTACTTTTGGATCGCCCCTCGTATATTCACTGCTTCTATCGAGAACCGGCATCTGTGATTAGTTACAGTCAGACCCACCCCCACGCTGAGTGACAGCTGTCTGGACAGCAACCAATCACAGACGCCGGTGGGCAGGTCTATATCACACAGTAAAATAAATCATTTTAAAAAAAACCTGGCGTGCGGTTCCCCCAATTTTGATACCCAGCCAAGATAAAGTCCCCCAGCTGGGGGCTGGTATTCTCAGACTTGAGAGGCCTATGGTTAGTAGGCTCTCCCCAGCCTAAAAATTTCAGCCAGCAGCCGCCCGGAATTGCAGCATCCATTAGATGTCACAGTGCCAGCACTTCACGATTGCCCTGGTGCAGTTGCAATCAGAGTAATAAAAAGTCAATAACAGCCCATAGTGGACACTTAGGCTATGTGCGCACGTTGCGTACAAGCCCTGCAGAAATTTCTGCAGCGATCTGAAGAGCACATGTGCGCTTTAGATCGCTGCAGAAATGTCCGTAGTGAGCGCCGATTCCATGCGCTCTGCCTGCAGCTCCTGCCATAGACAGAGCAGGAGCTGCCGGCAAAGCGCAGGAAAGAAGTGACATGTCACTTCTTTTTGCGCAGCGCTTCGGCAGTAGCCGAAGCGCTGCGCTCTTAGACGCCACGTGCGCACGGCCCCTGCACAATCTCCATAGACTGTGCAGGGGCCGCAGGACGCATGCAGTTACGCTGCGCTACAAAGCGCAGCGTAACTGCATGTTTTTACGCAACGTGCGCACATAGCCTAAGTCTTAGATTAGTGATGGCAGTCGTCTATGAGACACTATTTACCATTATCTGTAAGTAAAAGTAAATAAACACAAATAACCAAAAATCTCTTATTTGAAATAAAAAAAAAAAAAATAAAAAAAACCACCCTCACTTTATTAACCCCAACAACACCTCTGCAGGGCTTATGTAAGCCACACGAGGTCCCATGATGCTTCCAGCACTGCTACATCTGACACTCACAGTGAGCACCATAGAACAAGACTGCCTGCTGTGAGCGCCACACAGCAACTGAAGTGAGTCACACTATCAGCGGTGATGTCACTCAGGATAGCCGCAGCCACAGCTGGAGTCTACCACCCATGACAGCAAATCACCCGAGTAACTGAAGTAAGTCGAACGATCTGAAGTGAGCCGCAGGTGGAGGACTCGCCTGAGTGATGTCACTGCTGATTGCGCGGCTCACTTCAGTCTCGGCCTAACCCCACAGCGGTGAACCCGTGAAGTCACTGCTGCGACACGCAGTACTGCGGGGCCCGCAGCTGTGACGTCAGAGGTTTACCAGAGTTCATTCTGATCACGCAGCTCTGTCTGCACTCACAGCTGGCAGTCATGTTCTATGACACTCTCTGTGAGAGGACAGGGATGTAGCAGAGCTGAATCGCCGTGGGACCTCGAGTGGATTACTTCAAACCTGCCCCTGCAGGTGTTTTGGGGGTTAAGTGGTGAAAGAGTGCTTTTTTTAATCCAAATAAATTTTTGGGTGTTTATGTTTATTTACTTTCACTTACAGACTAGTGATGGGGGTGTCATGGACGCCTGCTATCACTAAACTAGGACTTAGTGGCAGCTGTGGGCTGCCATTAACTCCTTATTACCCAGATTGCCACCGCACTAGAGCAACGGGAGGAGCTGGGTCCAGCTCCAGAATTGGGGCATGTTACAGATGCGCCACTTCTGGGGCGACTGCGGGCTACTATTTAGGCTGGAAAGGACCAAATAACAATGGCCCTTCATATCCTAATAATATATGCCCCCAATTGTCTGCTGTACCTTGGCTGGTTTTAGAAAAATGGGGAGAACCCCACGTCATTTTTTTTTATCTTTTAAAAATGAAATAATTAAAAAAAAAAAAAAGCATGGAATCCCCTCTTTTTCATAACCAGCCAAGGTACAGCAGACAGCTGAGGGTTACTGCCGGAAGCTGCTGCTGTTACTCTGCTGGATATGAAAAACGGGGGAGACCCCACATTTTTTTTACCCCAAAAAAATTCAAAACCGCTGGCCAAGCTAGCTATCCTATCAATCTATTCACCTAAATGCATGCATTTCCTTCTCCCAGCAAGTCTATGAGATTTTGATGTCTACACAGTGCATCTTTTATTGACTGCATCTTGGCTGCGTTTTTGAAGATGCACCCAAGATGCAGCATGTCAATCCTTTTTGCATTTTTACCACGTTTATGAGCCCTTTCAGTCAATAGATTTGACTTAAACACATTGGGAAAAAACATGGTAAAAAAACGCATTGCGGTTTTTTATGCGTTTTTTTGCCGCAGAGCGTTTTTGGTGCCTTTTTGGGAACAAAAACGCAGCATCTTTGTGGTTAAAAAAAAAAAAAAAGATGCCACGTGTGAACATACCCTAACAGCACCCCATTGTCAATTTCTGCACAGACTACATGCATAGAGAGCGGATCCCCCTCATTCATTTGGACACTACTGGGGTTTGCTGAGAATTTTCAGAACAAAACATCCTAGAAAAATCTGCAGTATTTCCGTCCTGTGCGAATTCAACCTAAACATGTTCATGCAATGATTAAAGTGGGGGGGAAAAAAAAAAAAAAAAAAAAGAATTGGATCTGTGAGACAACACAGATTTGTGACATAGGGTGTGCAGGATATTCCAGGGATTCCCAAATCTACAGGTGACACCACGCAGCTTTTCAGCAAAGATCCAGCTGCAATACAGGACATCACTTCTATATTTTTCTTCCAAGGCAGATTGAAACAACAGTATTTTCAATGACTCCTACAAAAGGCAAATGTCATCTGGTTTTCATAGTATAATTTGTGATACCCATGAAAGAAAAAAAAACTAAACCAGAACATAAAAGGTGTAGAAAAATGCAAGAATAAAATGCCAACCATGCAGTTAAATTCTGAACACCTCATCCACCTGTAGGAGCGATATTTTTCTATGGAAATTCTGGATTATTGAATAGTTTCAGAAACATACAACAAATTGTTAGTTTTCAGCATTGCATTTGGCTAAAGGGAACCTGTCGCCAGATTTGGCTCCTACACGCTGCGGCCAGCACCAGTGAGCCCTTATATACAACATTCTACAATACTGTATATAAGAGCCCAGGCCAATCTGTGTAATGTAAAAAAAACCCTTACAATACTCACCTGTGAGGAGGTCCGGTCTGATGGGTGTTTCTGCTCTCTGGTCTGGCGCCCCCTCTCTGCTGTGATCTATGTCCTCCTAACCATCCCAGTATGGATGACATGTTCTGCATCATCTACACTGGCTGGCATTGAAGTCCTGCGCAGGAACACTGTGATCTGCTCTGCTCAGGGCAGATCAAAGTATAGTAGTGCGCATGCA
>NW_027442915.1:0-70915 GCF_048569485.1 Anomaloglossus baeobatrachus
GTCACCATGTGCCAAATGCAATATTAAAACAGGAATCTGAACACATTCGCGCAAAAATGAAATGACCACAATTTTCTCCAAAACTATAACAGATGCAAACTTGTCCTGTGTGGTGGAGATGAGATTTGATAAAGTAAGTGGAAATCCAGTAAAAGTTTCATTTGGCTACTTTGCACTCTCGAGATAATCGTCACCATGTGCCAAATGCAATAAAAAAGGAATCTGAACACATTCGCGCAAAAATGAAATGACCACAATTTTCTCCAAAACTATAACAGATGCAAACTTGTCCTGTGTGGTGGAGATGAGATTTGATAAAGTAAGTGGAAATCCAGTAAAAGTTTCATTTGGCTACTTTGCACTCTCGAGATAATCGTCACCATGTGCCAAATGCAATAAAAAAGGAATCTGAACACATTCGCGCAAAAATGAAATGACCACAATTTTCTCCAAAACTATAACAGATGCAAACTTGTCCTGTGTGGTGGAGATGAGATTTGATAAAGTAAGTGGAAATCCAGTAAAAGTTTCATTTGGCTACTTTGCACTCTCGAGATAATCGTCACCATGTGCCAAATGCAATATTAAAACAGGAATCTGAACACATTCGCGCAAAAATGAAATGACCACAATTTTCTCCAAAACTATAACAGATGCAAACTTGTCCTGTGTGGTGGAGATGAGATTTGATAAAGTAAGTGGAAATCCAGTAAAAGTTTCATTTGGCTACTTTGCACTCTCGAGATAATCGTCACCATGTGCCAAATGCAATATTAAAACAGGAATCTGAACACATTCGCGCAAAAATGAAATGACCACAATTTTCTCCAAAACTATAACAGATGCAAACTTGTCCTGTGTGGTGGAGATGAGATTTGATAAAGTAAGTGGAAATCCAGTAAAAGTTTCATTTGGCTACTTTGCACTCTCGAGATAATCGTCACCATGTGCCAAATGCAATAAAAAAGGAATCTGAACACATTCGCGCAAAAATGAAATGACCACAATTTTCTCCAAAACTATAACAGATGCAAACTTGTCCTGTGTGGTGGAGATGAGATTTGATAAAGTGGAAATCCAGTAAAAGTTTCATTTGGCTACTTTGCACTCTCGAGATAATCGTCACCATGTGCCAAATGCAATAAAAAAGGAATCTGAACACATTCGCGCAAAAATGAAATGACCACAATTTTCTCCAAAACTATAACAGATGCAAACTTGTCCTGTGTGGTGGAGATGAGATTTGATAAAGTAAGTGGAAATCCAGTAAAAGTTTCATTTGGCTACTTTGCACTCTCGAGATAATCGTCACCATGTGCCAAATGCAATATTAAAACAGGAATCTGAACACATTCGCGCAAAAATGAAATGACCACAATTTTCTCCAAAACTATAACAGATGCAAACTTGTCCTGTGTGGTGGAGATGAGATTTGATAAAGTAAGTGGAAATCCAGTAAAAGTTTCATTTGGCTACTTTGCACTCTCGAGATAATCGTCACCATGTGCCAAATGAAATATTAAAACAGGAATCTGAACACATTCGCGCAAAAATGAAATGACCACAATTTTCTCCAAAACTATAACAGATGCAAACTTGTCCTGTGTGGTGGAGATGAGATTTGATAAAGTAAGTGGAAATCCAGTAAAAGTTTTATTTGGCTACTTTGCACTCTCGAGATAATCGTCACCATGTGCCAAATGCAATAAAAAAGGAATCTGAACACATTCGCGCAAAAATGAAATGACCACAATTTTCTCCAAAACTATAACAGATGCAAACTTGTCCTGTGTGGTGGAGATGAGATTTGATAAAGTAAGTGGAAATCCAGTAAAAGTTTCATTTGGCTACTTTGCACTCTCGAGATAATCGTCACCATGTGCCAAATGCAATAAAAAAGGAATCTGAACACATTCGCGCAAAAATGAAATGACCACAATTTTCTCCAAAACTATAACAGATGCAAACTTGTCCTGTGTGGTGGAGATGAGATTTGATAAAGTAAGTGGAAATCCAGTAAAAGTTTCATTTGGCTACTTTGCACTCTCGAGATAATCGTCACCATGTGCCAAATACAATATTAAAACAGGAATCTGAACACATTCGCGCAAAAATGAAATGACCACAATTTTCTCCAAAACTATAACAGATGCAAACTTGTCCTGTGTGGTGGAGATGAGATTTGATAAAGTAAGTGGAAATCCAGTAAAAGTTTCATTTGGCTACTTTGCACTCTCGAGATAATCGTCACCATGTGCCAAATGCAATATTAAAACAGGAATCTGAACACATTCGCGCAAAAATGAAATGACCACAATTTTCTCCAAAACTATAACAGATGCAAACTTGTCCTGTGTGGTGGAGATGAGATTTGATAAAGTAAGTGGAAATCCAGTAAAAGTTTCATTTGGCTACTTTGCACTCTCGAGATAATCGTCACCATGTGCCAAATGCAATAAAAAAGGAATCTGAACACATTCGCGCAAAAATGAAATGACCACAATTTTCTCCAAAACTATAACAGATGCAAACTTGTCCTGTGTGGTGGAGATGAGATTTGATAAAGTAAGTGGAAATCCAGTAAAAGTTTCATTTGGCTACTTTGCACTCTCGAGATAATCGTCACCATGTGCCAAATGCAATAAAAAAGGAATCTGAACACATTCGCGCAAAAATGAAATGACCACAATTTTCTCCAAAACTATAACAGATGCAAACTTGTCCTGTGTGGTGGAGATGAGATTTGATAAAGTAAGTGGAAATCCAGTAAAAGTTTCATTTGGCTACTTTGCACTCTCGAGATAATCGTCACCATGTGCCAAATGCAATATTAAAACAGTAATCTGAACACATTCGCGCAAAAATGAAATGACCACAATTTTCTCCAAAACTATAACAGATGCAAACTTGTCCTGTGTGGTGGAGATGAGATTTGATAAAGTAAGTGGAAATCCAGTAAAAGTTTCATTTGGCTACTTTGCACTCTCGAGATAATCGTCACCATGTGCCAAATGCAATAAAAAAGGAATCTGAACACATTCGCGCAAAAATTAAATGACCACAATTTTCTCCAAAACTATAACAGATGCAAACTTGTCCTGAGTGATGGAGATGAGATTTGATAAAGTAAGTGGAAATCCAGTAAAAGTTTCATTTGGCTACTTTGCACTCTCGAGATAATCGTCACCATGTGCCAAATGCAATAAAAAAGGAATCTGAACACATTCGCGCAAAAATGAAATGACCACAATTTTCTCCAAAACTATAACAGATGCAAACTTGTCCTGTGTGGTGGAGATGAGATTTGATAAAGTAAGTGGAAATCCAGTAAAAGTTTCATTTGGCTACTTTGCACTCTCGAGATAATCGTCACCATGTGCCAAATGCAATAAAAAAGGAATCTGAACACATTCGCGCAAAAATGAAATGACCACAATTTTCTCCAAAACTATAACAGATGCAAACTTATCCTGTGTGGTGGAGATGAGATTTGATAAAGTAAGTGGAAATCCAGTAAAAGTTTCATTTGGCTACTTTGCACTCTCGAGATAATCGTCACCATGTGCCAAATGCAATATTAAAACAGGAATCTGAACACATTCGCGCAAAAATGAAATGACCACAATTTTCTCCAAAACTATAACAGATGCAAACTTGTCCTGTGTGGTGGAGATGAGATTTGATAAAGTAAGTGGAAATCCAGTAAAAGTTTCATTTGGCTACTTTGCACTCTCGAGATAATCGTCACCATGTGCCAAATGCAATATTAAAACAGGAATCTGAACACATTCGCGCAAAAATGAAATGACCACAATTTTCTCCAAAACTATAACAGATGCAAACTTGTCCTGTGTGGTGGAGATGAGATTTGATAAAGTAAGTGGAAATCCAGTAAAAGTTTCATTTGGCTACTTTGCACTCTCGAGATAATCGTCACCATGTGCCAAATGCAATAAAAAAGGAATCTGAACACATTCGCGCAAAAATGAAATGACCACAATTTTCTCCAAAACTATAAAAGATGCAAACTTGTCCTGTGTGGTGGAGATGAGATTTGATAAAGTAAGTGGAAATCCAGTAAAAGTTTCATTTGGCTACTTTGCACTCTCGAGATAATCGTCACCATGTGCCAAATGCAATAAAAAAGGAATCTGAACACATTCGCGCAAAAATAAAATGACCACAATTTTCTCCAAAACTATAACAGATGCAAACTTGTCCTGTGTGGTGGAGATGAGATTTGATAAAGTAAGTGGAAATCCAGTAAAAGTTTCATTTGGCTACTTTGCACTCTCGAGATAATCGTCACCATGTGCCAAATGCAATATTAAAACAGGAATCTGAACACATTCGCGCAAAAATGAAATGACCACAATTTTCTCCAAAACTATAACAGATGCAAACTTGTCCTGTGTGGTGGAGATGAGATTTGATAAAGTAAGTGGAAATCCAGTAAAAGTTTCATTTGGCTACTTTGCACTCTCGAGATAATCGTCACCATGTGCCAAATGCAATAAAAAAGGAATCTGAACACATTCGCGCAAAAATGAAATGACCACAATTTTCTCCAAAACTATAACAGATGCAAACTTGTCCTGTGTGGTGGAGATGAGATTTGATAAAGTAAGTGGAAATCCAGTAAAAGTTTCATTTGGCTACTTTGCACTCTCGAGATAATCGTCACCATGTGCCAAATGCAATATTAAAACAGGAATCTGAACACATTCGCGCAAAAATGAAATGACCACAATTTTCTCCAAAACTATAACAGATGCAAACTTGTCCTGTGTGGTGGAGATAAGATTTGATAAAGTAAGTGGAAATCCAGTAAAAGTTTCATTTGGCTACTTTGCACTCTCGAGATAATCGTCACCATGTGCCAAATGCAACAAAACAGTAATCTGAACACATTCGCGCAAAAATGAAATGACCACAATTTTCTCCAAAACTATAACAGATGCAAACTTGTCCTGTGTGGTGGAGATGAGATTTGATAAAGTAAGTGGAAATCCAGTAAAAGTTTCATTTGGCTACTTTGCACTCTCGAGATAATCGTCACCATGTGCCAAATGCAATAAAACAGTAATCTGAACACATTCGCGCAAAAATGAAATGACCACAATTTTCTCCAAAACTATAACAGATGCAAACTTGTCCTGTGTGGTGGAGATGAGATTTGATAAAGTAAGTGGAAATCCAGTAAAAGTTTCATTTGGCTACTTTGCACTCTCGAGATAATCGTCACCATGTGCCAAATGCAATAAAAAAGGAATCTGAACACATTCGCGCAAAAATGAAATGACCACAATTTTCTCCAAAACTATAACAGATGCAAACTTGTCCTGTGTGGTGGAGATGAGATTTGATAAAGTAAGTGGAAATCCAGTAAAAGTTTCATTTGGCTACTTTGCACTCTCGAGATAATCGTCACCATGTGCCAAATGCAATAAAAAAGGAATCTGAACACATTCGCGCAAAAATGAAATGACCACAATTTTCTCCAAAACTATAACAGATGCAAACTTGTCCTGTGTGGTGGAGATGAGATTTGATAAAGTAAGTGGAAATCCAGTAAAAGTTTCATTTGGCTACTTTGCACTCTCGAGATAATCGTCACCATGTGCCAAATGCAATATTAAAACAGGAATCTGAACACATTCGCGCAAAAATGAAATGACCACAATTTTCTCCAAAACTATAACAGATGCAAACTTGTCCTGTGTGGTGGAGATGAGATTTGATAAAGTAAGTGGAAATCCAGTAAAAGTTTCATTTGGCTACTTTGCACTCTCGAGATAATCGTCACCATGTGCCAAATGCAATATTAAAACAGTAATCTGAACACATTCGCGCAAAAATGAAATGACCACAATTTTCTCCAAAACTATAACAGATGCAAACTTGTCCTGTGTGGTGGAGATGAGATTTGATAAAGTAAGTGGAAATCCAGTAAAAGTTTCATTTGGCTACTTTGCACTCTCGAGATAATCGTCACCATGTGCAAAATGCAATAAAAAAGGAATCTGAACACATTCGCGCAAAAATGAAATGACCACAATTTTCTCCAAAACTATAACAGATGTAAACTTGTCCTGTGTGGTGGAGATGAGATTTGATAAAGTAAGTGGAAATCCAGTAAAAGTTTCATTTGGCTACTTTGCACTCTCGAGATAATCGTCACCATGTGCCAAATGCAATATTAAAACAGGAATCTGAACACATTCGCGCAAAAATGAAATGACCACAATTTTCTCCAAAACTATAACAGATGCAAACTTGTCCTGTGTGGTGGAGATGAGATTTGATAAAGTAAGTGGAAATACAGTAAAAGTTTCATTTGGCTACTTTGCACTCTCGAGATAATCGTCACCATGTGCCAAATGCAATAAAAAAGGAATCTGAACACATTCGCGCAAAAATGAAATGACCACAATTTTCTCCAAAACTATAACAGATGCAAACTTGTCCTGTGTGGTGGAGATGAGATTTGATAAAGTAAGTGGAAATCCAGTAAAAGTTTCATTTGGCTACTTTGCACTCTCGAGATAATCGTCACCATGTGCCAAATGCAATAAAAAAGGAATCAACACATTCGCGCAAAAATGAAATGACCACAATTTTCTCCAAACCTATAACAGATGCAAACTTGTCCTGTGTGGTGGAGATGAGATTTGATAAAGTAAGTGGAAATCCAGTAAAAGTTTCATTTGGCTACTTTGCACTCTCGAGATAATCGTCACCATGTGCCAAATGCAATATTAAAACAGTAATCTGAACACATTCGCGCAAAAAAGAAATGACCACAATTTTCTCCAAAACTATAACAGATGCAAACTTGTCCTGTGTGGTGGAGATGAGATTTGATAAAGTAAGTGGAAATCCAGTAAAAGTTTCATTTGGCTACTTTGCACTCTCGAGATAATCGTCACCATGTGCCAAATGCAATAAAAAAGGAATCTGAACACATTCGCGCAAAAATGAAATGACCACAATTTTCTCCAAAACTATAACAGATGCAAACTTGTCCTGTGTGGTGGAGATGAGATTTGATAAAGTAAGTGGAAATCCAGTAAAAGTTTCATTTGGCAACTTTGCACTCTCGAGATAATCGTCACCATGTGCCAAATGCAATAAAAAAGGAATCTGAACACATTCGCGCAAAAATGAAATGACCACAATTTTCTCCAAAACTATAACAGATGCAAACTTGTCCTGTGTGGTGGAGATGAGATTTGATAAAGTAAGTGGAAATCCAGTAAAAGTTTCATTTGGCTACTTTGCACTCTCGAGATAATCGTCACCATGTGCCAAATGCAATAAAAAAGGAATCTGAACACATTCGCGCAAAAATGAAATGACCACAATTTTCTCCAAAACTATAACAGATGCAAACTTGTCCTGTGTGGTGGAGATGAGATTTGATAAAGTAAGTGGAAATCCAGTAAAAGTTTCATTTGGCTACTTTGCACTCTCGAGATAATCGTCACCATGTGCCAAATGCAATATTAAAACAGGAATCTGAACACATTCGCGCAAAATTGAAATGACCACAATTTTCTCCAAAACTATAACAGATGCAAACTTGTCCTGTGTGGTGGAGATGAGATTTGATAAAGTAAGTGGAAATCCAGTAAAAGTTTCATTTGGCTACTTTGCACTCTCGAGATAATCGTCACCATGTGCCAAATGCAATAAAAAAGGAATCTGAACACATTCGCGCAAAAATGAAATGACCACAATTTTCTCCAAAACTATAACAGATGCAAACTTGTCCTGTGTGGTGGAGATGAGATTTGATAAAGTAAGTGGAAATCCAGTAAAAGTTTCATTTGGCTACTTTGCACTCTCGAGATAATCGTCACCATGTGCCAAATGCAATATTAAAACAGGAATCTGAACACATTCGCGCAAAAATGAAATGACCACAATTTTCTCCAAAACTATAACAGATGCAAACTTGTCCTGTGTGGTGGAGATGAGATTTGATAAAGTAAGTGGAAATCCAGTAAAAGTTTCATTTGGCTACTTTGCACTCTCGAGATAATCGTCACCATGTGCCAAATGCAACAAAACAGTAATCTGAACACATTCGCGCAAAAATGAAATGACCACAATTTTCTCCAAAACTATAACAGATGCAAACTTGTCCTGTGTGGTGGAGATGAGATTTGATAAAGTAAGTGGAAATCCAGTAAAAGTTTCATTTGGCTACTTTGCACTCTCGAGATAATCGTCACCATGTGCCAAATGCAATAAAACAGTAATCTGAACACATTCGCGCAAAAATGAAATGACCACAATTTTCTCCAAAACTATAACAGATGCAAACTTGTCCTGTGTGGTGGAGATGAGATTTGATAAAGTAAGTGGAAATCCAGTAAAAGTTTCATTTGGCTACTTTGCACTCTCGAGATAATCGTCACCATGTGCCAAATGCAATAAAAAAGGAATCTGAACACATTCGCGCAAAAATGAAATGACCACAATTTTCTCCAAAACTATAACAGATGCAAACTTGTCCTGTGTGGTGGAGATGAGATTTGATAAAGTAAGTGGAAATCCAGTAAAAGTTTCATTTGGCTACTTTTCACTCTCAAGATAATCGTCACCATGTGCCAAATGCAATAAAAAAGGAATCTGAACACATTCGCGCAAAAATGAAATGACCACAATTTTCTCCAAAACTATAACAGATGCAAACGTGTCCTGTGTGGTGGAGATGAGATTTGATAAAGTAAGTGGAAATCCAGTAAAAGTTTCATTTGGCTACTTTGCACTCTCGAGATAATCGTCACCATGTGCCAAATGCAATATTAAAACAGGAATCTGAACACATTCGCGCAAACATGAAATGACCACAATTTTCTCCAAAACTATAACAGATGCAAACTTGTCCTGTGTGGTGGAGATGAGATTTGATAAAGTAAGTGGAAATCCAGTAAAAGTTTCATTTGGTTACTTTGCACTCTCGAGATAATCGTCACCATGTGCCAAATGCAATATTAAAACAGGAATCTGAACACATTCGCGCAAAAATGAAATGACCACAATTTTCTCCAAAACTATAACAGATGCAAACTTGTCCTGTGTGGTGGAGATGAGATTTGATAAAGTAAGTGGAAATCCAGTAAAAGTTTCATTTGGCTACTTTGCACTCTCGAGATAATCGTCACCATGTGCCAAATGCAATAAAAAAGGAATCTGAACACATTCGCGCAAAAATGAAATGACCACAATTTTCTCCAAAACTATAACAGATGCAAACTTGTCCTGTGTGGTGGAGATGAGATTTGATAAAGTAAGTGGAAATCCAGTAAAAGTTTCATTTGGCTACTTTGCACTCTCGAGATAATCGTCACCATGTGCCAAATGCAATAAAAAAGGAATCTGAACACATTCGCGCAAAAATGAAATGACCACAATTTTCTCCAAAACTATAACAGATGCAAACTTGTCCTGTGTGGTGGAGATGAGATTTGATAAAGTAAGTGGAAATCCAGTAAAAGTTTCATTTGGCTACTTTGCACTCTCGAGATAATCGTCACCATGTGCCAAATGCAATATTAAAACAGGAATCTGAACACATTCGCGCAAAAATGAAATGACCACAATTTTCTTTAAAACTATAACAGATGCAAACTTGTCCTGTGTGGTGGAGATGAGATTTGATAAAGTAAGTGGAAATCCAGTAAAAGTTTCATTTGGCTACTTTGCACTCTCGAGATAATCGTCACCATGTGCCAAATGCAATAAAAAAGGAATCTGAACACATTCGCGCAAAAATGAAATGACCACAATTTTCTCCAAAACTATAACAGATGCAAACTTGTCCTGTGTGGTGGAGATGAGATTTGATAAAGTAAGTGGAAATCCAGTAAAAGTTTCATTTGGCTACTTTGCACTCTCGAGATAATCGTCACCATGTGCCAAATGCAATATTAAAACAGGAATCTGAACACATTCGCGCAAAAATGAAATGACCACAATTTTCTCCAAAACTATAACAGATGCAAACTTGTCCTGTGTGGTGGAGATGAGATTTGATAAAGTAAGTGGAAATCCAGTAAAAGTTTCATTTGGCTACTTTGCACTCTCGAGATAATCGTCACCATGTGCCAAATGCAATATTAAAACAGGAATCTGAACACATTTGCGCAAAAATGAAATGACCACAATTTTCTCCAAAACTATAACAGATGCAAACTTGTCCTGTGTGGTGGAGATGAGATTTGATAAAGTAAGTGGAAATCCAGTAAAAGTTTCATTTGGCTACTTTGCACTCTCGAGATAATCGTCACCATGTGCCAAATGCAATAAAAAAGGAATCTGAACACATTCGCGCAAAAATGAAATGACCACAATTTTCTCCAAAACTATAACAGATGCAAACTTGTCCTGTGTGGTGGAGATGAGATTTGATAAAGTAAGTGGAAATCCAGTAAAAGTTTCATTTGGCTACTTTTCACTCTCAAGATAATCGTCACCATGTGCCAAATGCAATAAAAAAGGAATCTGAACACATTCGCGCAAAAATGAAATGACCACAATTTTCTCCAAAACTATAACAGATGCAAACGTGTCCTGTGTGGTGGAGATGAGATTTGATAAAGTAAGTGGAAATCCAGTAAAAGTTTCATTTGGCTACTTTGCACTCTCGAGATAATCGTCACCATGTGCCAAATGCAATATTAAAACAGGAATCTGAACACATTCGCGCAAACATGAAATGACCACAATTTTCTCCAAAACTATAACAGATGCAAACTTGTCCTGTGTGGTGGAGATGAGATTTGATAAAGTAAGTGGAAATCCAGTAAAAGTTTCATTTGGTTACTTTGCACTCTCGAGATAATCGTCACCATGTGCCAAATGCAATATTAAAACAGGAATCTGAACACATTCGCGCAAAAATGAAATGACCACAATTTTCTCCAAAACTATAACAGATGCAAACTTGTCCTGTGTGGTGGAGATGAGATTTGATAAAGTAAGTGGAAATCCAGTAAAAGTTTCATTTGGCTACTTTGCACTCTCGAGATAATCGTCACCATGTGCCAAATGCAATAAAAAAGGAATCTGAACACATTCGCGCAAAAATGAAATGACCACAATTTTCTCCAAAACTATAACAGATGCAAACTTGTCCTGTGTGGTGGAGATGAGATTTGATAAAGTAAGTGGAAATCCAGTAAAAGTTTCATTTGGCTACTTTGCACTCTCGAGATAATCGTCACCATGTGCCAAATGCAATAAAAAAGGAATCTGAACACATTCGCGCAAAAATGAAATGACCACAATTTTCTCCAAAACTATAACAGATGCAAACTTGTCCTGTGTGGTGGAGATGAGATTTGATAAAGTAAGTGGAAATCCAGTAAAAGTTTCATTTGGCTACTTTGCACTCTCGAGATAATCGTCACCATGTGCCAAATGCAATATTAAAACAGGAATCTGAACACATTCGCGCAAAAATGAAATGACCACAATTTTCTTTAAAACTATAACAGATGCAAACTTGTCCTGTGTGGTGGAGATGAGATTTGATAAAGTAAGTGGAAATCCAGTAAAAGTTTCATTTGGCTACTTTGCACTCTCGAGATAATCGTCACCATGTGCCAAATGCAATAAAAAAGGAATCTGAACACATTCGCGCAAAAATGAAATGACCACAATTTTCTCCAAAACTATAACAGATGCAAACTTGTCCTGTGTGGTGGAGATGAGATTTGATAAAGTAAGTGGAAATCCAGTAAAAGTTTCATTTGGCTACTTTGCACTCTCGAGATAATCGTCACCATGTGCCAAATGCAATATTAAAACAGGAATCTGAACACATTCGCGCAAAAATGAAATGACCACAATTTTCTCCAAAACTATAACAGATGCAAACTTGTCCTGTGTGGTGGAGATGAGATTTG
The DNA here is from genome assembly GCF_048569485.1 of Anomaloglossus baeobatrachus. Lineage (NCBI taxonomy): Eukaryota > Metazoa > Chordata > Amphibia > Anura > Aromobatidae > Anomaloglossus > Anomaloglossus baeobatrachus. The sequence goes on from NW_027442915.1 coordinate 11,919, forward strand.
ATAAAGTAAGTGGAAATCCAGTAAAAGTTTCATTTGGCTACTTTGCACTCTCGAGATAATCGTCACCATGTGCCAAATGCAATATTAAAACAGGAATCTGAACACATTTGCGCAAAAATGAAATGACCACAATTTTCTCCAAAACTATAACAGATGCAAACTTGTCCTGTGTGGTGGAGATGAGATTTGATAAAGTAAGTGGAAATCCAGTAAAAGTTTCATTTGGCTACTTTGCACTCTCGAGATAATCGTCACCATGTGCCAAATGCAATAAAAAAGGAATCTGAACACATTCGCGCAAAAATGAAGTGACCACAATTTTCTCCAAAACTATAACAGATGCAAACTTGTCCTGTGTGGTGGAGATGAGATTTGATAAAGTAAGTGGAAATCCAGTAAAAGTTTCATTTGGCTACTTTGCACTCTCGAGATAATCGTCACCATGTGCCAAATGCAATAAAAAAGGAATCTGAACACATTCGCGCAAAAATGAAATGACCACAATTTTCTCCAAAACTATAACAGATGCAAACTTGTCCTGTGTGGTGGAGATGAGATTTGATAAAGTAAGTGGAAATCCAGTAAAAGTTTCATTTGGCTACTTTGCACTCTCGAGATAATCGTCACCATGTGCCAAATGCAATATTAAAACAGTAATCTGAACACATTCGCGCAAAAATGAAATGACCACAATTTTCTCCAAAACTATAACAGATGCAAACTTGTCCTGTGTGGTGGAGATGAGATTTGATAAAGTAAGTGGAAATCCAGTAAAAGTTTCATTTGGCTACTTTGCACTCTCGAGATAATCGTCACCATGTGCCAAATGCAATAAAAAAGGAATCTGAACACATTCGCGCAAAAATGAAATGACCACAATTTTCTCCAAAACTATAAGAGATGCAAACTTGTCCTGTGTGATGGAGATGAGATTTGATAAAGTAAGTGGAAATCCAGTAAAAGATTCATTTGGCTACTTTGCACTCTCGAGATAATCGTCACCATGTGCCAAATGCAATAAAAAAGGAATCTGAACACATTCGCGCAAAAATGAAATGACCACAATTTTCTCCAAAACTATAACAGATGCAAACTTGTCCTGTGTGGTGGAGATGAGATTTGATAAAGTAAGTGGAAATCCAGTAAAAGTTTCATTTGGCTACTTTGCACTCTCGAGATAATCGTCACCATGTGCCAAATGCAATATTAAAACAGGAATCTGAACACATTCGCGCAAAAATGAAATGACCACAATTTTCTCCAAAACTATAACAGATGCAAACTTGTCCTGTGTGGTGGAGATGAGATTTGATAAAGTAAGTGGAAATCCAGTAAAAGTTTCATTTGGCTACTTTGCACTCTCGAGATAATCGTCACCATGTGCCAAATGCAACAAAACAGTAATCTGAACACATTCGCGCAAAAATGAAATGACCACAATTTTCTCCAAAACTATAACAGATGCAAACTTGTCCTGTGTGGTGGAGATGAGATTTGATAAAGTAAGTGGAAATCCAGTAAAAGTTTCATTTGGCTACTTTGCACTCTCGAGATAATCGTCACCATGTGCCAAATGCAATAAAAAAGGAATCTGAACACATTCGCGCAAAAATGAAATGACCACAATTTTCTCCAAAACTATAACAGATGCAAACTTGTCCTGTGTGGTGGAGATGAGATTTGATAAAGTAAGTGGAAATCCAGTAAAAGTTTCATTTGGCTACTTTGCACTCTCGAGATAATCGTCACCATGTGCCAAATGCAATAAAAAAGGAATCTGAACACATTCGCGCAAAAATGAAATGACCACAATTTTCTCCAAAACTATAACAGATGCAAACTTGTCCTGTGTGGTGGAGATGAGATTTGATAAAGTAAGTGGAAATCCAGTAAAAGTTTCATTTGGCTACTTTGCACTCTCGAGATAATCGTCACCATGTGCCAAATGCAATATTAAAACAGGAATCTGAACACATTCGCGCAAAAATGAAATGACCACAATTTTCTCCAAAACTATAACAGATGCAAACTTGTCCTGTGTGGTGGAGATGAGATTTGATAAAGTAAGTGGAAATCCAGTAAAAGTTTCATTTGGCTACTTTGCACTCTCGAGATAATCGTCACCATGTGCCAAATGCAATATTAAAACAGTAATCTGAACACATTCGCGCAAAAATGAAATGACCACAATTTTCTCCAAAACTATAACAGATGCAAACTTGTCCTGTGTGGTGGAGATGAGATTTGATAAAGTAAGTGGAAATCCAGTAAAAGTTTCATTTGGCTACTTTGCACTCTCGAGATAATCGTCACCATGTGCAAAATGCAATAAAAAGGAATCTGAACACATTCGCGCAAAAATGAAATGACCACAATTTTCTCCAAAACTATAACAGATGTAAACTTGTCCTGTGTGGTGGAGATGAGATTTGATAAAGTAAGTGGAAATCCAGTAAAAGTTTCATTTGGCTACTTTGCACTCTCGAGATAATCGTCACCATGTGCCAAATGCAATATTAAAACAGGAATCTGAACACATTCGCGCAAAAATGAAATGACCACAATTTTCTCCAAAACTATAACAGATGCAAACTTGTCCTGTGTGGTGGAGATGAGATTTGATAAAGTAAGTGGAAATACAGTAAAAGTTTCATTTGGCTACTTTGCACTCTCGAGATAATCGTCACCATGTGCCAAATGCAATAAAAAAGGAATCTGAACACATTCGCGCAAAAATGAAATGACCACAATTTTCTCCAAAACTATAACATATGCAAACTTGTCCTGTGTGGTGGAGATGAGATTTGATAAAGTAAGTGGAAATCCAGTAAAAGTTTCATTTGGCTACTTTGCACTCTCGAGATAATCGTCACCATGTGCCAAATGCAATAAAAAAGGAATCTGAACACATTCGCGCAAAAATGAAATGACCACAATTTTCTCCAAAACTATAACAGATGCAAACTTGTCCTGTGTGGTGGAGATGAGATTTGATAAAGTAAGTGGAAATCCAGTAAAAGTTTCATTTGGCTACTTTGCACTCTCGAGATAATCGTCACCATGTGCCAAATGCAATATTAAAACAGTAATCTGAACACATTCGCGCAAAAATGAAATGACCACAATTTTCTCCAAAACTATAACAGATGCAAACTTGTCCTGTGTGGTGGAGATGAGATTTGATAAAGTAAGTGGAAATCCAGTAAAAGTTTCATTTGGCTACTTTGCACTCTCGAGATAATCGTCACCATGTGCCAAATGCAATAAAAAAGGAATCTGAACACATTCGCGCAAAAATGAAATGACCACAATTTTCTCCAAAACTATAACAGATGCAAACTTGTCCTGTGTGGTGGAGATGAGATTTGATAAAGTAAGTGGAAATCCAGTAAAAGTTTCATTTGGCTACTTTGCACTCTCGAGATAATCGTCACCATGTGCCAAATGCAATAAAAAAGGAATCTGAACACATTCGCGCAAAAATGAAATGACCACAATTTTCTCCAAAACTATAACAGATGCAAACTTGTCCTGTGTGGTGGAGATGAGATTTGATAAAGTAAGTGGAAATCCAGTAAAAGTTTCATTTGGCTACTTTGCACTCTCGAGATAATCGTCACCATGTGCCAAATGCAATAAAAAAGGAATCTGAACACATTCGCGCAAAAATGAAATGACCACAATTTTCTCCAAAACTATAACAGATGCAAACTTGTCCTGTGTGGTGGAGATGAGATTTGATAAAGTAAGTGGAAATCCAGTAAAAGTTTCATTTGGCTACTTTGCACTCTCGAGATAATCGTCACCATGTGCCAAATGCAATATTAAAACAGGAATCTGAACACATTCGCGCAAAAATGAAATGACCACAATTTTCTCCAAAACTATAACAGATGCAAACTTGTCCTGTGTGGTGGAAATGAGATTTGATAAAGTAAGTGGAAATCCAGTAAAAGTTTCATTTGGCTACTTTGCACTCTCGAGATAATCGTCACCATGTGCCAAATGCAATAAAAAAGGAATCTGAACACATTCGCGCAAAAATGAAATGACCACAATTTTCTCCAAAACTATAACAGATGCAAACTTGTCCTGTGTGGTGGAGATGAGATTTGATAAAGTAAGTGGAAATCCAGTAAAAGTTTCATTTGGCTACTTTGCACTCTCGAGATAATCGTCACCATGTGCCAAATGCAATATTAAAACAGGAATCTGAACACATTCGCGCAAAAATGAAATGACCACAATTTTCTCCAAAACTATAACAGATGCAAACTTGTCCTGTGTGGTGGAGATGAGATTTGATAAAGTAAGTGGAAATCCAGTAAAAGTTTCATTTGGCTACTTTGCACTCTCGAGATAATCGTCACCATGTGCCAAATGCAACAAAACAGTAATCTGAACACATTCGCGCAAAAATGAAATGACCACAATTTTCTCCAAAACTATAACAGATGCAAACTTGTCCTGTGTGGTGGAGATGAGATTTGATAAAGTAAGTGGAAATCCAGTAAAAGTTTCATTTGGCTACTTTGCACTCTCGAGATAATCGTCACCATGTGCCAAATGCAATAAAACAGTAATCTGAACACATTCGCGCAAAAATGAAATGACCACAATTTTCTCCAAAACTATAACAGATGCAAACTTGTCTCCTGTGTGGTGGAGATGAGATTTGATAAAGTAAGTGGAAATCCAGTAAAAGTTTCATTTGGCTACTTTGCACTCTCGAGATAATCGTCACCATGTGCCAAATGCAATAAAAAAGGAATCTGAACACATTCGCGCAAAAATGAAATGACCACAATTTTCTCCAAAACTATAACAGATGCAAACTTGTCCTGTGTGGTGGAGATGAGATTTAATAAAGTAAGTGGAAATCCAGTAAAAGTTTCATTTGGCTACTTTGCACTCTCGAGATAATCGTCACCATGTGCCAAATGCAATAAAAAAGGAATCTGAACACATTCGCGCAAAAATGAAATGACCACAATTTTCTCCAAAACTATAACAGATGCAAACTTGTCCTGTGTGGTGGAGATGAGATTTGATAAAGTAAGTGGAAATCCAGTAAAAGTTTCATTTGGCTACTTTGCACTCTCGAGATAATCGTCACCATGTGCCAAATGCAATATTAAAACAGGAATCTGAACACATTCGCGCAAAAATGAAATGACCACAATTTTCTCCAAAACTATAACAGATGCAAACTTGTCCTGTGTGGTGGAGATGAGATTTGATAAAGTAAGTGGAAATCCAGTAAAAGTTTCATTTGGCTACTTTGCACTCTCGAGATAATCGTCACCATGTGCCAAATGCAATATTAAAACAGGAATCTGAACACATTCGCGCAAAAATGAAATGACCACAATTTTCTCCAAAACTATAACAGATGCAAACTTGTCCTGTGTGGTGGAGATGAGATTTGATAAAGTAAGTGCAAATCCAGTAAAAGTTTCATTTGGCTACTTTGCACTCTCGAGATAATCGTCACCATGTGCCAAATGCAATAAAAAAGGAATCTGAACACATTCGCGCAAAAATGAAATGACCACAATTTTCTCCAAAACTATAACAGATGCAAACTTGTCCTGTGTGGTGGAGATGAGATTTGATAAAGTAAGTGGAAATCCAGTAAAAGTTTCATTTGGCTACTTTGCACTCTCGAGATAATCGTCACCATGTGCCAAATGCAATAAAAAAGCAATCTGAACACATTCGCGCAAAAATGAAATGACCACAATTTTCTCCAAAACTATAACAGATGCAAACTTGTCCTGTGTGGTGGAGATGAGATTTGATAAAGTAAGTGGAAATCCAGTAAAAGTTTCATTTGGCTACTTTGCACTCTCGAGATAATCGTCACCATGTGCCAAATGCAATAAAAAAGGAATCTGAACACATTCGCGCAAAAATGAAATGACCACAATTTTCTCCAAAACTATAACAGATGCAAACTTGTCCTGTGTGGTGGAGATGAGATTTGATAAAGTAAGTGGAAATCCAGTAAAAGTTTCATTTGGCTACTTTGCACTCTCGAGATAATCGTCACCATGTGCCAAATGCAATATTAAAACAGGAATCTGAACACATTCGCGCAAAAATGAAATGACCACAATTTTCTCCAAAACTATAACAGATGCAAACTTGTCCTGTGTGGTGGAGATGAGATTTGATAAAGTAAGTGGAAATCCAGTAAAAGTTTCATTTGGCTACTTTGCACTCTCGAGATAATCGTCACCATGTGCCAAATGCAACAAAACAGTAATCTGACCACATTCGCGCAAAAATGAAATGACCACAATTTTCTCCAAAACTATAACAGATGCAAACTTGTCCTGTGTGGTGGAGATGAGATTTGATAAAGTAAGTGGAAATCCAGTAAAAGTTTCATTTGGCTACTTTGCACTCTCGAGATAATCGTCACCATGTGCCAAATGCAATAAAACAGTAATCTGAACACATTCGCGCAAAAATGAAATGACCACAATTTTCTCCAAAACTATAACAGATGCAAACTTGTCTCCTGTGTGGTGGAGATGAGATTTGATAAAGTAAGTGGAAATCCAGTAAAAGTTTCATTTGGCTACTTTGCACTCTCGAGATAATCGTCACCATGTGCCAAATGCAATAAAAAAGGAATCTGAACACATTCGCGCAAAAATGAAATGACCACAATTTTCTCCAAAACTATAACAGATGCAAACTTGTCCTGTGTGGTGGAGATGAGATTTAATAAAGTAAGTGGAAATCCAGTAAAAGTTTCATTTGGCTACTTTGCACTCTCGAGATAATCGTCACCATGTGCCAAATGCAATAAAAAAGGAATCTGAACACATTCGCGCAAAAATGAAATGACCACAATTTTCTCCAAAACTATAACAGATGCAAACTTGTCCTGTGTGGTGGAGATGAGATTTGATAAAGTAAGTGGAAATCCAGTAAAAGTTTCATTTGGCTACTTTGCACTCTCGAGATAATCGTCACCATGTGCCAAATGCAATATTAAAACAGGAATCTGAACACATTCGCGCAAAAATGAAATGACCACAATTTTCTCCAAAACTATAACAGATGCAAACTTGTCCTGTGTGGTGGAGATGAGATTTGATAAAGTAAGTGGAAATCCAGTAAAAGTTTCATTTGGCTACTTTGCACTCTCGAGATAATCGTCACCATGTGCCAAATGCAATATTAAAACAGGAATCTGAACACATTCGCGCAAAAATGAAATGACCACAATTTTCTCCAAAACTATAACAGATGCAAACTTGTCCTGTGTGGTGGAGATGAGATTTGATAAAGTAAGTGGAAATCCAGTAAAAGTTTCATTTGGCTACTTTGCACTCTCGAGATAATCGTCACCATGTGCCAAATGCAATAAAAAAGGAATCTGAACACATTCGCGCAAAAATGAAATGACCACAATTTTCTCCAAAACTATAACAGATGCAAACTTGTCCTGTGTGGTGGAGATGAGATTTGATAAAGTAAGTGGAAATCCAGTAAAAGTTTCATTTGGCTACTTTGCACTCTCGAGATAATCGTCACCATGTGCCAAATGCAATATTAAAACAGGAATCTGAACACATTCGCGCAAAAATGAAATGACCACAATTTTCTCCAAAACTATAACAGATGCAAACTTGTCCTGTGTGGTGGAGATGAGATTTGATAAAGTAAGTGGAAATCCAGTAAAAGTTTCATTTGGCTACTTTGCACTCTCGAGATAATCGTCACCATGTGCCAAATGCAACAAAACAGTAATCTGACCACATTCGCGCAAAAATGAAATGACCACAATTTTCTCCAAAACTATAACAGATGCAAACTTGTCCTGTGTGGTGGAGATGAGATTTGATAAAGTAAGTGGAAATCCAGTAAAAGTTTCATTTGGCTACTTTGCACTCTCGAGATAATCGTCACCATGTGCCAAATGCAATAAAACAGTAATCTGAACACATTCGCGCAAAAATGAAATGACCACAATTTTCTCCAAAACTATAACAGATGCAAACTTGTCTCCTGTGTGGTGGAGATGAGATTTGATAAAGTAAGTGGAAATCCAGTAAAAGTTTCATTTGGCTACTTTGCACTCTCGAGATAATCGTCACCATGTGCCAAATGCAATAAAAAAGGAATCTGAACACATTCGCGCAAAAATGAAATGACCACAATTTTCTCCAAAACTATAACAGATGCAAACTTGTCCTGTGTGGTGGAGATGAGATTTAATAAAGTAAGTGGAAATCCAGTAAAAGTTTCATTTGGCTACTTTGCACTCTCGAGATAATCGTCACCATGTGCCAAATGCAATAAAAAAGGAATCTGAACACATTCGCGCAAAAATGAAATGACCACAATTTTCTCCAAAACTATAACAGATGCAAACTTGTCCTGTGTGGTGGAGATGAGATTTGATAAAGTAAGTGGAAATCCAGTAAAAGTTTCATTTGGCTACTTTGCACTCTCGAGATAATCGTCACCATGTGCCAAATGCAATATTAAAACAGGAATCTGAACACATTCGCGCAAAAATGAAATGACCACAATTTTCTCCAAAACTATAACAGATGCAAACTTGTCCTGTGTGGTGGAGATGAGATTTGATAAAGTAAGTGGAAATCCAGTAAAAGTTTCATTTGGCTACTTTGCACTCTCGAGATAATCGTCACCATGTGCCAAATGCAATATTAAAACAGGAATCTGAACACATTCGCGCAAAAATGAAATGACCACAATTTTCTCCAAAACTATAACAGATGCAAACTTGTCCTGTGTGGTGGAGATGAGATTTGATAAAGTAAGTGCAAATCCAGTAAAAGTTTCATTTGGCTACTTTGCACTCTCGAGATAATCGTCACCATGTGCCAAATGCAATAAAAAAGGAATCTGAACACATTCGCGCAAAAATGAAATGACCACAATTTTCTCCAAAACTATAACAGATGCAAACTTGTCCTGTGTGGTGGAGATGAGATTTGATAAAGTAAGTGGAAATCCAGTAAAAGTTTCATTTGGCTACTTTGCACTCTCGAGATAATCGTCACCATGTGCCAAATGCAATAAAAAAGCAATCTGAACACATTCGCGCAAAAATGAAATGACCACAATTTTCTCCAAAACTATAACAGATGCAAACTTGTCCTGTGTGGTGGAGATGAGATTTGATAAAGTAAGTGGAAATCCAGTAAAAGTTTCATTTGGCTACTTTGCACTCTCGAGATAATCGTCACCATGTGCCAAATGCAATAAAAAAGGAATCTGAACACATTCGCGCAAAAATGAAATGACCACAATTTTCTCCAAAACTATAACAGATGCAAACTTGTCCTGTGTGGTGGAGATGAGATTTGATAAAGTAAGTGGAAATCCAGTAAAAGTTTCATTTGGCTACTTTGCACTCTCGAGATAATCGTCACCATGTGCCAAATGCAATATTAAAACAGGAATCTGAACACATTCGCGCAAAAATGAAATGACCACAATTTTCTCCAAAACTATAACAGATGCAAACTTGTCCTGTGTGGTGGAGATGAGATTTGATAAAGTAAGTGGAAATCCAGTAAAAGTTTCATTTGGCTACTTTGCACTCTCGAGATAATCGTCACCATGTGCCAAATGCAATAAAAAAGGAATCTGAACACATTCGCGCAAAAATGAAATGACCACAATTTTCTCCAAAACTATAACAGATGCAAACTTGTCCTGTGTGGTGGAGATGAGATTTGATAAAGTAAGTGGAAATCCAGTAAAAGTTTCATTTGGCTACTTTGCACTCTCGAGATAATCGTCACCATGTGCCAAATGCAATAAAAAAGGAATCTGAACACATTCGCGCAAAAATGAAATGACCACAATTTTCTCCAAAACTATAACAGATGCAAACTTGTCCTGTGTGGTGGAGATGAGATTTGATAAAGTAAGTGGAAATCCAGTAAAAGTTTCATTTGGCTACTTTGCACTCTCGAGATAATCGTCACCATGTGCCAAATGCAATATTAAAACAGGAATCTGAACACATTCGCGCAAAAATGAAATGACCACAATTTTCTCCAAAACTATAACAGATGCAAACTTGTCCTGTGTGGTGGAGATGAGATTTGATAAAGTAAGTGGAAATCCAGTAAAAGTTTCATTTGGCTACTTTGCACTCTCGAGATAATCGTCACCATGTGCCAAATGCAATATTAAAACAGGAATCTGAACACATTCGCGCAAAAATGAAATGACCACAATTTTCTCCAAAACTATAACAGATGCAAACTTGTCCTGTGTGGTGGAGATGAGATTTGATAAAGTAAGTGGAAATCCAGTAAAAGTTTCATTTGGCTACTTTGCACTCTCGAGATAATCGTCACCATGTGCCAAATGCAATAAAAAAGCAATCTGAACACATTCGCGCAAAAATGAAATGACCACAATTTTCTCCAAAACTATAACAGATGCAAACTTGTCCTGTGTGGTGGAGATGAGATTTGATAAAGTAAGTGGAAATCCAGTAAAAGTTTCATTTGGCTACTTTGCACTCTCGAGATAATCGTCACCATGTGCCAAATGCAATAAAAAAGGAATCTGAACACATTCGCGCAAAAATGAAATGACCACAATTTTCTCCAAAACTATAACAGATGCAAACTTGTCCTGTGTGGTGGAGATGAGATTTGATAAAGTAAGTGGAAATCCAGTAAAAGTTTCATTTGGCTACTTTGCACTCTCGAGATAATCGTCACCATGTGCCAAATGCAATATTAAAACAGGAATCTGAACACATTCGCGCAAAAATGAAATGACCACAATTTTCTCCAAAACTATAACAGATGCAAACTTGTCCTGTGTGGTGGAGATGAGATTTGATAAAGTAAGTGGAAATCCAGTAAAAGTTTCATTTGGCTACTTTGCACTCTCGAGATAATCGTCACCATGTGCCAAATGCAACAAAACAGTAATCTGACCACATTCGCGCAAAAATGAAATGACCACAATTTTCTCCAAAACTATAACAGATGCAAACTTGTCCTGTGTGGTGGAGATGAGATTTGATAAAGTAAGTGGAAATCCAGTAAAAGTTTCATTTGGCTACTTTGCACTCTCGAGATAATCGTCACCATGTGCCAAATGCAATAAAACAGTAATCTGAACACATTCGCGCAAAAATGAAATGACCACAATTTTCTCCAAAACTATAACAGATGCAAACTTGTCTCCTGTGTGGTGTAGATGAGATTTGATAAAGTAAGTGGAAATCCAGTAAAAGTTTCATTTGGCTACTTTGCACTCTCGAGATAATCGTCACCATGTGCCAAATGCAATAAAAAAGGAATCTGAACACATTCGCGCAAAAATGAAATGACCACAATTTTCTCCAAAACTATAACAGATGCAAACTTGTCCTGTGTGGTGGAGATGAGATTTAATAAAGTAAGTGGAAATCCAGTAAAAGTTTCATTTGGCTACTTTGCACTCTCGAGATAATCGTCACCATGTGCCAAATGCAATAAAAAAGGAATCTGAACACATTCGCGCAAAAATGAAATGACCACAATTTTCTCCAAAACTATAACAGATGCAAACTTGTCCTGTGTGGTGGAGATGAGATTTGATAAAGTAAGTGGAAATCCAGTAAAAGTTTCATTTGGCTACTTTGCACTCTCGAGATAATCGTCACCATGTGCCAAATGCAATATTAAAACAGGAATCTGAACACATTCGCGCAAAAATGAAATGACCACAATTTTCTCCAAAACTATAACAGATGCAAACTTGTCCTGTGTGGTGGAGATGAGATTTGATAAAGTAAGTGGAAATCCAGTAAAAGTTTCATTTGGCTACTTTGCACTCTCGAGATAATCGTCACCATGTGCCAAATGCAATATTAAAACAGGAATCTGAACACATTCGCGCAAAAATGAAATGACCACAATTTTCTCCAAAACTATAACAGATGCAAACTTGTCCTGTGTGGTGGAGATGAGATTTGATAAAGTAAGTGGAAATCCAGTAAAAGTTTCATTTGGCTACTTTGCACTCTCGAGATAATCGTCACCATGTGCCAAATGCAATAAAAAAGGAATCTGAACACATTCGCGCAAAAATGAAATGACCACAATTTTCTCCAAAACTATAACAGATGCAAACTTGTCCTGTGTGGTGGAGATGAGATTTGATAAAGTAAGTGGAAATCCAGTAAAAGTTTCATTTGGCTACTTTGCACTCTCGAGATAATCGTCACCATGTGCCAAATGCAATATTAAAACAGGAATCTGAACACATTCGCGCAAAAATGAAATGACCACAATTTTCTCCAAAACTATAACAGATGCAAACTTGTCCTGTGTGGTGGAGATGAGATTTGATAAAGTAAGTGGAAATCCAGTAAAAGTTTCATTTGGCTACTTTGCACTCTCGAGATAATCGTCACCATGTGCCAAATGCAACAAAACAGTAATCTGACCACATTCGCGCAAAAATGAAATGACCACAATTTTCTCCAAAACTATAACAGATGCAAACTTGTCCTGTGTGGTGGAGATGAGATTTGATAAAGTAAGTGGAAATCCAGTAAAAGTTTCATTTGGCTACTTTGCACTCTCGAGATAATCGTCACCATGTGCCAAATGCAATAAAACAGTAATCTGAACACATTCGCGCAAAAATGAAATGACCACAATTTTCTCCAAAACTATAACAGATGCAAACTTGTCTCCTGTGTGGTGGAGATGAGATTTGATAAAGTAAGTGGAAATCCAGTAAAAGTTTCATTTGGCTACTTTGCACTCTCGAGATAATCGTCACCATGTGCCAAATGCAATAAAAAAGGAATCTGAACACATTCGCGCAAAAATGAAATGACCACAATTTTCTCCAAAACTATAACAGATGCAAACTTGTCCTGTGTGGTGGAGATGAGATTTAATAAAGTAAGTGGAAATCCAGTAAAAGTTTCATTTGGCTACTTTGCACTCTCGAGATAATCGTCACCATGTGCCAAATGCAATAAAAAAGGAATCTGAACACATTCGCGCAAAAATGAAATGACCACAATTTTCTCCAAAACTATAACAGATGCAAACTTGTCCTGTGTGGTGGAGATGAGATTTGATAAAGTAAGTGGAAATCCAGTAAAAGTTTCATTTGGCTACTTTGCACTCTCGAGATAATCGTCACCATGTGCCAAATGCAATATTAAAACAGGAATCTGAACACATTCGCGCAAAAATGAAATGACCACAATTTTCTCCAAAACTATAACAGATGCAAACTTGTCCTGTGTGGTGGAGATGAGATTTGATAAAGTAAGTGGAAATCCAGTAAAAGTTTCATTTGGCTACTTTGCACTCTCGAGATAATCGTCACCATGTGCCAAATGCAATATTAAAACAGGAATCTGAACACATTCGCGCAAAAATGAAATGACCACAATTTTCTCCAAAACTATAACAGATGCAAACTTGTCCTGTGTGGTGGAGATGAGATTTGATAAAGTAAGTGCAAATCCAGTAAAAGTTTCATTTGGCTACTTTGCACTCTCGAGATAATCGTCACCATGTGCCAAATGCAATAAAAAAGGAATCTGAACACATTCGCGCAAAAATGAAATGACCACAATTTTCTCCAAAACTATAACAGATGCAAACTTGTCCTGTGTGGTGGAGATGAGATTTGATAAAGTAAGTGGAAATCCAGTAAAAGTTTCATTTGGCTACTTTGCACTCTCGAGATAATCGTCACCATGTGCCAAATGCAATAAAAAAGCAATCTGAACACATTCGCGCAAAAATGAAATGACCACAATTTTCTCCAAAACTATAACAGATGCAAACTTGTCCTGTGTGGTGGAGATGAGATTTGATAAAGTAAGTGGAAATCCAGTAAAAGTTTCATTTGGCTACTTTGCACTCTCGAGATAATCGTCACCATGTGCCAAATGCAATAAAAAAGGAATCTGAACACATTCGCGCAAAAATGAAATGACCACAATTTTCTCCAAAACTATAACAGATGCAAACTTGTCCTGTGTGGTGGAGATGAGATTTGATAAAGTAAGTGGAAATCCAGTAAAAGTTTCATTTGGCTACTTTGCACTCTCGAGATAATCGTCACCATGTGCCAAATGCAATATTAAAACAGGAATCTGAACACATTCGCGCAAAAATGAAATGACCACAATTTTCTCCAAAACTATAACAGATGCAAACTTGTCCTGTGTGGTGGAGATGAGATTTGATAAAGTAAGTGGAAATCCAGTAAAAGTTTCATTTGGCTACTTTGCACTCTCGAGATAATCGTCACCATGTGCCAAATGCAATAAAAAAGGAATCTGAACACATTCGCGCAAAAATGAAATGACCACAATTTTCTCCAAAACTATAACAGATGCAAACTTGTCCTGTGTGGTGGAGATGAGATTTGATAAAGTAAGTGGAAATCCAGTAAAAGTTTCATTTGGCTACTTTGCACTCTCGAGATAATCGTCACCATGTGCCAAATGCAATAAAAAAGGAATCTGAACACATTCGCGCAAAAATGAAATGACCACAATTTTCTCCAAAACTATAACAGATGCAAACTTGTCCTGTGTGGTGGAGATGAGATTTGATAAAGTAAGTGGAAATCCAGTAAAAGTTTCATTTGGCTACTTTGCACTCTCGAGATAATCGTCACCATGTGCCAAATGCAATATTAAAACAGGAATCTGAACACATTCGCGCAAAAATGAAATGACCACAATTTTCTCCAAAACTATAACAGATGCAAACTTGTCCTGTGTGGTGGAGATGAGATTTGATAAAGTAAGTGGAAATCCAGTAAAAGTTTCATTTGGCTACTTTGCACTCTCGAGATAATCGTCACCATGTGCCAAATGCAATATTAAAACAGGAATCTGAACACATTCGCGCAAAAATGAAATGACCACAATTTTCTCCAAAACTATAACAGATGCAAACTTGTCCTGTGTGGTGGAGATGAGATTTGATAAAGTAAGTGGAAATCCAGTAAAAGTTTCATTTGGCTACTTTGCACTCTCGAGATAATCGTCACCATGTGCCAAATGCAATAAAAAAGGAATCTGAACACATTCGCGCAAAAATGAAATGACCACAATTTTCTCCAAAACTATAACAGATGCAAACTTGTCCTGTGTGGTGGAGATGAGATTTGATAAAGTAAGTGGAAATCCAGTAAAAGTTTCATTTGGCTACTTTGCACTCTCGAGATAATCGTCACCATGTGCCAAATGCAATATTAAAACAGTAATCTGAACACATTCGCGCAAAAATGAAATGACCACAATTTTCTCCAAAACTATAACAGATGCAAACTTGTCCTGTGTGGTGGAGATGAGATTTGATAAAGTAAGTGGAAATCCAGTAAAAGTTTCATTTGGCTACTTTGCACTCTCGAGATAATCGTCACCATGTGCCAAATGCAATAAAAAAGGAATCTGAACACATTCGCGCAAAAATGAAATGACCACAATTTTCTCCAAAACTATAACAGATGCAAACTTGTCCTGTGTGATGGAGATGAGATTTGATAAAGTAAGTGGAAATCCAGTAAAAGATTCATTTGGCTACTTTGCACTCTCGAGATAATCGTCACCATGTGCCAAATGCAATAAAAAAGGAATCTGAACACATTCGCGCAAAAATGAAATGACCACAATTTTCTCCAAAACTATAACAGATGCAAACTTGTCCTGTGTGGTGGAGATGAGATTTGATAAAGTAAGTGGAAATCCAGTAAAAGTTTCATTTGGCTACTTTGCACTCTCGAGATAATCGTCACCATGTGCCAAATGCAATATTAAAACAGGAATCTGAACACATTCGCGCAAAAATGAAATGACCACAATTTTCTCCAAAACTATAACAGATGCAAACTTGTCCTGTGTGGTGGAGATGAGATTTGATAAAGTAAGTGGAAATCCAGTAAAAGTTTCATTTGGCTACTTTGCACTCTCGAGATAATCGTCACCATGTGCCAAATGCAATAAAAAAGGAATCTGAACACATTCGCGCAAAAATGAAATGACCACAATTTTCTCCAAAACTATAACAGATGCAAACTTGTCCTGTGTGGTGGAGATGAGATTTGATAAAGTAAGTGGAAATCCAGTAAAAGTTTCATTTGGCTACTTTGCACTCTCGAGATAATCGTCACCATGTGCCAAATGCAATATTAAAACAGGAATCTGAACACATTCGCGCAAAAATGAAATGACCACAATTTTCTCCAAAACTATAACAGATGCAAACTTGTCCTGTGTGGTGGAGATGAGATTTGATAAAGTAAGTGGAAATCCAGTAAAAGATTCATTTGGCTACTTTGCACTCTCGAGATAATCGTCACCATGTGCCAAATGCAATAAAAAAGGAATCTGAACACATTCGCGCAAAAATGAAATGACCACAATTTTCTCCAAAACTATAACAGATGCAAACTTGTCCTGTGTGGTGGAGATGAGATTTGATAAAGTAAGTGGAAATCCAGTAAAAGTTTCATTTGGCTACTTTGCACTCTCGAGATAATCGTCACCATGTGCCAAATGCAATAAAAAAGGAATCTGAACACATTCGCGCAAAAATGAAATGACCACAATTTTCTCCAAAACTATAACAGATGCAAACTTGTCCTGTGTGGTGGAGATGAGATTTGATAAAGTAAGTGGAAATCCAGTAAAAGTTTCATTTGGCTACTTTGCACTCTCGAGATAATCGTCACCATGTGCCAAATGCAATAAAAAAGGAATCTGAACACATTCGCGCAAAAATGAAATGACCACAATTTTCTCCAAAACTATAACAGATGCAAACTTGTCCTGTGTGGTGGAGATGAGATTTGATAAAGTAAGTGGAAATCCAGTAAAAGTTTCATTTGGCTACTTTGCACTCTCGAGATAATCGTCACCATGTGCCAAATGCAATATTAAAACAGGAATCTGAACACATTCGCGCAAAAATGAAATGACCACAATTTTCTCCAAAACTATAACAGATGCAAACTTGTCCTGTGTGGTGGAGATGAGATTTGATAAAGTAAGTGGAAATCCAGTAAAAGTTTCATTTGGCTACTTTGCACTCTCGAGATAATCGTCACCATGTGCCAAATGCAACAAAACAGTAATCTGAACACATTCGCGCAAAAATGAAATGACCACAATTTTCTCCAAAACTATAACAGATGCAAACTTGTCCTGTGTGGTGGAGATGAGATTTGAATAAAGTAAGTGGAAATCCAGTAAAAGTTTCATTTGGCTACTTTGCACTCTCGAGATAATCGTCACCATGTGCCAAATGCAATAAAACAGTAATCTGAACACATTCGCGCAAAAATGAAATGACCACAATTTTCTCCAAAACTATAACAGATGCAAACTTGTCCTGTGTGGTGGAGATGAGATTTGATAAAGTAAGTGGAAATCCAGTAAAAGTTTCATTTGGCTACTTTGCACTCTCGAGATAATCGTCACCATGTGCCAAATGCAATAAAAAAGGAATCTGAACACATTCGCGCAAAAATGAAATGACCACAATTTTCTCCAAAACTATAACAGATGCAAACTTGTCCTGTGTGGTGGAGATGAGATTTGATAAAGTAAGTGGAAATCCAGTAAAAGTTTCATTTGGCTACTTTGCACTCTCGAGATAATCGTCACCATGTGCCAAATGCAATAAAAAAGGAATCTGAACACATTCGCGCAAAAATGAAATGACCACAATTTTCTCCAAAACTATAACAGATGCAAACTTGTCCTGTGTGGTGGAGATGAGATTTGATAAAGTAAGTGGAAATCCAGTAAAAGTTTCATTTGGCTACTTTGCACTCTCGAGATAATCGTCACCATGTGCCAAATGCAATAAAAAAGGAATCTGAACACATTCGCGCAAAAATGAAATGACCACAATTTTCTCCAAAACTATAACAGATGCAAACTTGTCCTGTGTGGTGGAGATGAGATTTGATAAAGTAAGTGGAAATCCAGTAAAAGTTTCATTTGGCTACTTTGCACTCTCGAGATAATCGTCACCATGTGCCAAATGCAATATTAAAACAGGAATCTGAACACATTCGCGCAAAAATGAAATGACCACAATTTTCTCCAAAACTATAACAGATGCAAACTTGTCCTGTGTGGTGGAAATGAGATTTGATAAAGTAAGTGGAAATCCAGTAAAAGTTTCATTTGGCTACTTTGCACTCTCGAGATAATCGTCACCATGTGCCAAATGCAATAAAAAAGGAATCTGAACACATTCGCGCAAAAATGAAATGACCACAATTTTCTCCAAAACTATAACAGATGCAAACTTGTCCTGTGTGGTGGAGATGAGATTTGATAAAGTAAGTGGAAATCCAGTAAAAGTTTCATTTGGCTACTTTGCACTCTCGAGATAATCGTCACCATGTGCCAAATGCAATATTAAAACAGGAATCTGAACACATTCGCGCAAAAATGAAATGACCACAATTTTCTCCAAAACTATAACAGATGCAAACTTGTCCTGTGTGGTGGAGATGAGATTTGATAAAGTAAGTGGAAATCCAGTAAAAGTTTCATTTGGCTACTTTGCACTCTCGAGATAATCGTCACCATGTGCCAAATGCAACAAAACAGTAATCTGAACACATTCGCGCAAAAATGAAATGACCACAATTTTCTCCAAAACTATAACAGATGCAAACTTGTCCTGTGTGGTGGAGATGAGATTTGATAAAGTAAGTGGAAATCCAGTAAAAGTTTCATTTGGCTACTTTGCACTCTCGAGATAATCGTCACCATGTGCCAAATGCAATAAAAAAGGAATCTGAACACATTCGCGCAAAAATGAAATGACCACAATTTTCTCCAAAACTATAACAGATGCAAACTTGTCCTGTGTGGTGGAGATGAGATTTGATAAAGTAAGTGGAAATCCAGTAAAAGTTTCATTTGGCTACTTTGCACTCTCGAGATAATCGTCACCATGTGCCAAATGCAATAAAAAAGGAATCTGAACACATTCGCGCAAAAATGAAATGACCACAATTTTCTCCAAAACTATAGCAGATGCAAACTTGTCCTGTGTGGTGGAGATGAGATTTGATAAAGTAAGTGGAAATCCAGTAAAAGTTTCATTTGGCTACTTTGCACTCTCGAGATAATCGTCACCATGTGCCAAATGCAATAAAAAAGGAATCTGAACACATTCGCGCAAAAATGAAATGACCACAATTTTCTCCAAAACTATAACAGATGCAAACTTGTCCTGTGTGGTGGAGATGAGATTTGATAAAGTAAGTGGAAATCCAGTAAAAGTTTCATTTGGCTACTTTGCACTCTCGAGATAATCGTCACCATGTGCCAAATGCAATATTAAAACAGGAATCTGAACACATTCGCGCAAAAATGAAATGACCACAATTTTCTCCAAAACTATAACAGATGCAAACTTGTCCTGTGTGGTGGAGATGAGATTTGATAAAGTAAGTGGAAATCCAGTAAAAGTTTCATTTGGCTACTTTGCACTCTCGAGATAATCGTCACCATGTGCCAAATGCAATATTAAAACAGGAATCTGAACACATTCGCGCAAAAATGAAATGACCACAATTTTCTCCAAAACTATAACAGATGCAAACTTGTCCTGTGTGGTGGAGATGAGATTTGATAAAGTAAGTGGAAATCCAGTAAAAGTTTCATTTGGCTACTTTGCACTCTCGAGATAATCGTCACCATGTGCCAAATGCAATAAAAAAGGAATCTGAACACATTCGCGCAAAAATGAAATGACCACAATTTTCTCCAAAACTATAACAGATGCAAACTTGTCCTGTGTGGTGGAGATGAGATTTGATAAAGTAAGTGGAAATCCAGTAAAAGTTTCATTTGGCTACTTTGCACTCTCGAGATAATCGTCACCATGTGCCAAATGCAATAAAAAAGCAATCTGAACACATTCGCGCAAAAATGAAATGACCACAATTTTCTCCAAAACTATAACAGATGCAAACTTGTCCTGTGTGGTGGAGATGAGATTTGATAAAGTAAGTGGAAATCCAGTAAAAGTTTCATTTGGCTACTTTGCACTCTCGAGATAATCGTCACCATGTGCCAAATGCAATAAAAAAGGAATCTGAACACATTCGCGCAAAAATGAAATGACCACAATTTTCTCCAAAACTATAACAGATGCAAACTTGTCCTGTGTGGTGGAGATGAGATTTGATAAAGTAAGTGGAAATCCAGTAAAAGTTTCATTTGGCTACTTTGCACTCTCGAGATAATCGTCACCATGTGCCAAATGCAATATTAAAACAGGAATCTGAACACATTCGCGCAAAAATGAAATGACCACAATTTTCTCCAAAACTATAACAGATGCAAACTTGTCCTGTGTGGTGGAGATGAGATTTGATAAAGTAAGTGGAAATCCAGTAAAAGTTTCATTTGGCTACTTTGCACTCTCGAGATAATCGTCACCATGTGCCAAATGCAATAAAAAAGGAATCTGAACACATTCGCGCAAAAATGAAATGACCACAATTTTCTCCAAAACTATAACAGATGCAAACTTGTCCTGTGTGGTGGAGATGAGATTTGATAAAGTAAGTGGAAATCCAGTAAAAGTTTCATTTGGCTACTTTGCACTCTCGAGATAATCGTCACCATGTGCCAAATGCAATAAAAAAGGAATCTGAACACATTCGCGCAAAAATGAAATGACCACAATTTTCTCCAAAACTATAACAGATGCAAACTTGTCCTGTGTGGTGGAGATGAGATTTGATAAAGTAAGTGGAAATCCAGTAAAAGTTTCATTTGGCTACTTTGCACTCTCGAGATAATCGTCACCATGTGCCAAATGCAATATTAAAACAGGAATCTGAACACATTCGCGCAAAAATGAAATGACCTCAATTTTCTTTAAAACTATAACAGATGCAAACTTGTCCTGTGTGGTGGAGATGAGATTTGATAAAGTAAGTGGAAATCCAGTAAAAGTTTCATTTGGCTACTTTGCACTCTCGAGATAATCGTCACCATGTGCCAAATGCAATAAAAAAGGAATCTGAACACATTCGCGCAAAAATGAAATGACCACAATTTTCTCCAAAACTATAACAGATGCAAACTTGTCCTGTGTGGTGGAGATGAGATTTGATAAACTAAGTGGAAATCCAGTAAAAGTTTCATTTGGCTACTTTGCACTCTCGAGATAATCGTCACCATGTGCCAAATGCAATATTAAAACAGGAATCTGAACACATTCGCGCAAAAATGAAATGACCACAATTTTCTCCAAAACTATAACAGATGCAAACTTGTCCTGTGTGGTGGAGATGAGATTTGATAAAGTAAGTGGAAATCCAGTAAAAGTTTCATTTGGCTACTTTGCACTCTCGAGATAATCGTCACCATGTGCCAAATGCAATAAAAAAGGAATCTGAACACATTCGCGCAAAAATGAAATGACCACAATTTTCTCCAAAACTATAACAGATGCAAACTTGTCCTGTGTGGTGGAGATGAGATTTGATAAAGTAAGTGGAAATCCAGTAAAAGTTTCATTTGGCTACTTTGCACTCTCGAGATAATCGTCACCATGTGCCAAATGCAATAAAAAAGGAATCTGAACACATTCGCGCAAAAATGAAATGACCACAATTTTCTCCAAAACTATAACAGATGCAAACTTGTCCTGTGTGGTGGAGATGAGATTTGATAAAGTAAGTGGAAATCCAGTAAAAGTTTCATTTGGCTACTTTGCACTCTCGAGATAATCGTCACCATGTGCCAAATGCAATATTAAAACAGGAATCTGAACACATTCGCGCAAAAATGAAATGACCACAATTTTCTTTAAAACTATAACAGATGCAAACTTGTCCTGTGTGGTGGAGATGAGATTTGATAAAGTAAGTGGAAATCCAGTAAAAGTTTCATTTGGCTACTTTGCACTCTCGAGATAATCGTCACCATGTGCCAAATGCAATAAAAAAGGAATCTGAACACATTCGCGCAAAAATGAAATGACCACAATTTTCTCCAAAACTATAACAGATGCAAACTTGTCCTGTGTGGTGGAGATGAGATTTGATAAACTAAGTGGAAATCCAGTAAAAGTTTCATTTGGCTACTTTGCACTCTCGAGATAATCGTCACCATGTGCCAAATGCAATATTAAAACAGGAATCTGAACACATTCGCGCAAAAATGAAATGACCACAATTTTCTCCAAAACTATAACAGATGCAAACTTGTCCTGTGTGGTGGAGATGAGATTTGATAAAGTAAGTGGAAATCCAGTAAAAGTTTCATTTGGCTACTTTGCACTCTCGAGATAATCGTCACCATGTGCCAAATGCAATATTAAAACAGGAATCTGAACACATTCGCGCAAAAATGAAATGACCACAATTTTCTCCAAAACTATAACAGATGCAAACTTGTCCTGTGTGGTGGAGATGAGATTTGATAAAGTAAGTGGAAATCCAGTAAAAGTTTCATTTGGCTACTTTGCACTCTCGAGATAATCGTCACCATGTGCCAAATGCAATAAAAAAGGAATCTGAACACATTCGCGCAAAAATGAAATGACCACAATTTTCTCCAAAACTATAACAGATGCAAACTTGTCCTGTGTGGTGGAGATGAGATTTGATAAAGTAAGTGGAAATCCAGTAAAAGTTTCATTTGGCTACTTTGCACTCTCGAGATAATCGTCACCATGTGCCAAATGCAATAAAAAAGGAATCTGAACACATTCGCGCAAAAATGAAATGACCACAATTTTCTCCAAAACTATAACAGATGCAAACTTGTCCTGTGTGGTGGAGATGAGATTTGATAAAGTAAGTGGAAATCCAGTAAAAGTTTCATTTGGCTACTTTGCACTCTCGAGATAATCGTCACCATGTGCCAAATGCAATATTAAAACAGGAATCTGAACACATTCGCGCAAAAATGAAATGACCACAATTTTCTCCAAAACTATAACAGATGCAAACTTGTCCTGTGTGGTGGAGATGAGATTTGATAAAGTAAGTGGAAATCCAGTAAAAGTTTCATTTGGCTACTTTGCACTCTCGAGATAATCGTCACCATGTGCCAAATGCAACAAAACAGTAATCTGAACACATTCGCGCAAAAATGAAATGACCACAATTTTCTCCAAAACTATAACAGATGCAAACTTGTCCTGTGTGGTGGAGATGAGATTTGATAAAGTAAGTGGAAATCCAGTAAAAGTTTCATTTGGCTACTTTGCACTCTCGAGATAATCGTCACCATGTGCCAAATGCAATAAAACAGTAATCTGAACACATTCGCGCAAAAATGAAATGACCACAATTTTCTCCAAAACTATAACAGATGCAAACTTGTCCTGTGTGGTGGAGATGAGATTTGATAAAGTAAGTGGAAATCCAGTAAAAGTTTCATTTGGCTACTTTGCACTCTCGAGATAATCGTCACCATGTGCCAAATGCAATAAAAAAGGAATCTGAACACATTCGCGCAAAAATGAAATGACCACAATTTTCTCCAAAACTATAACAGATGCAAACTTGTCCTGTGTGGTGGAGATGAGATTTGATAAAGTAAGTGGAAATCCAGTAAAAGTTTCATTTGGCTACTTTGCACTCTCGAGATAATCGTCACCATGTGCCAAATGCAATAAAAAAGGAATCTGAACACATTCGCGCAAAAATGAAATGACCACAATTTTCTCCAAAACTATAACAGATGCAAACTTGTCCTGTGTGGTGGAGATGAGATTTGATAAAGTAAGTGGAAATCCAGTAAAAGTTTCATTTGGCTACTTTGCACTCTCGAGATAATCGTCACCATGTGCCAAATGCAATAAAAAAGGAATCTGAACACATTCGCGCAAAATGAAATGACCACAATTTTCTCCAAAACTATAACAGATGCAAACTTGTCCTGTGTGGTGGAGATGAGATTTGATAAAGTAAGTGGAAATCCAGTAAAAGTTTCATTTGGCTACTTTGCACTCTCGAGATAATCGTCACCATGTGCCAAATGCAATATAAAACAGGAATCTGAACACATTCGCGCAAAAATGAAATGACCACAATTTTCTCCAAAACTATAACAGATGCAAACTTGTCCTGTGTGGTGGAAATGAGATTTGATAAAGTAAGTGGAAATCCAGTAAAAGTTTCATTTGGCTACTTTGCACTCTCGAGATAATCGTCACCATGTGCCAAATGCAATAAAAAGGAATCTGAACACATTCGCGCAAAAATGAAATGACCACAATTTTCTCCAAAACTATAACAGATGCAAACTTTTCCTGTGTGGTGGAGATGAGATTTGATAAAGTAAGTGGAAATCCAGTAAAAGTTTCATTTGGCTACTTTGCACTCTCGAGATAATCGTCACCATGTGCCAAATGCAATATTAAAACAGGAATCTGAACACATTCGCGCAAAAATGAAATGACCACAATTTTCTCCAAAACTATAACAGATGCAAACTTGTCCTGTGTGGTGGAGATGAGATTTGATAAAGTAAGTGGAAATCCAGTAAAAGTTTCATTTGGCTACTTTGCACTCTCGAGATAATCGTCACCATGTGCCAAATGCAACAAAACAGTAATCTGAACACATTCGCGCAAAAATGAAATGACCACAATTTTCTCCAAAACTATAACAGATGCAAACTTGTCCTGTGTGGTGGAGATGAGATTTGATAAAGTAAGTGGAAATCCAGTAAAAGTTTCATTTGGCTACTTTGCACTCTCGAGATAATCGTCACCATGTGCCAAATGCAATAAAACAGTAATCTGAACACATTCGCGCAAAAATGAAATGACCACAATTTTCTCCAAAACTATAACAGATGCAAACTTGTCTCCTGTGTGGTGGAGATGAGATTTGATAAAGTAAGTGGAAATCCAGTAAAAGTTTCATTTGGCTACTTTGCACTCTCGAGATAATCGTCACCATGTGCCAAATGCAATAAAAAAGGAATCTGAACACATTCGCGCAAAAATGAAATGACCACAATTTTCTCCAAAACTATAACAGATGCAAACTTGTCCTGTGTGGTGGAGATGAGATTTGATAAAGTAAGTGGAAATCCAGTAAAAGTTTCATTTGGCTACTTTGCACTCTCGAGATAATCGTCACCATGTGCCAAATGCAATAAAAAAGGAATCTGAACACATTCGCGCAAAAATGAAATGACCACAATTTTCTCCAAAACTATAACAGATGCAAACTTGTCCTGTGTGGTGGAGATGAGATTTGATAAAGTAAGTGGAAATCCAGTAAAAGTTTCATTTGGCTACTTTGCACTCTCGAGATAATCGTCACCATGTGCCAAATGCAATATTAAAACAGGAATCTGAACACATTCGCGCAAAAATGAAATGACCACAATTTTCTCCAAAACTATAACAGATGCAAACTTGTCCTGTGTGGTGGAGATGAGATTTGATAAAGTAAGTGGAAATCCAGTAAAAGTTTCATTTGGCTACTTTGCACTCTCGAGATAATCGTCACCATGTGCCAAATGCAATATTAAAACAGGAATCTGAACACATTCGCGCAAAAATGAAATGACCACAATTTTCTCCAAAACTATAACAGATGCAAACTTGTCCTGTGTGGTGGAGATGAGATTTGATAAAGTAAGTGGAAATCCAGTAAAAGTTTCATTTGGCTACTTTGCACTCTCGAGATAATCGTCACCATGTGCCAAATGCAATAAAAAAGGAATCTGAACACATTCGCGCAAAAATGAAATGACAACAATTTTCTCCAAAACTATAACAGATGCAAACTTGTCCTGTGTGGTGGAGATGAGATTTGATAAAGTAAGTGGAAATCCAGTAAAAGTTTCATTTGGCTACTTTGCACTCTCGAGATAATCGTCACCATGTGCCAAATGCAATAAAAAAGGAATCTGAACACATTCGCGCAAAAATGAAATGACCACAATTTTCTCCAAAACTATAACAGATGCAAACTTGTCCTGTGTGGTGGAGATGAGATTTGATAAAGTAAGTGGAAATCCAGTAAAAGTTTCATTTGGCTACTTTGCACTCTCGAGATAATCGTCACCATGTGCCAAATGCAATAAAAAAGGAATCTGAACACATTCGCGCAAAAATGAAATGACCACAATTTTCTCCAAAACTATAACAGATGCAAACTTGTCCTGTGTGGTGGAGATGAGATTTGATAAAGTAAGTGGAAATCCAGTAAAAGTTTCATTTGGCTACTTTGCACTCTCGAGATAATCGTCACCATGTGCCAAATGCAATATTAAAACAGGAATCTGAACACATTCGCGCAAAAATGAAATGACCACAATTTTCTCCAAAACTATAACAGATGCAAACTTGTCCTGTGTGGTGGAGATGAGATTTGATAAAGTAAGTGGAAATCCAGTAAAAGTTTCATTTGGCTACTTTGCACTCTCGAGATAATCGTCACCATGTGCCAAATGCAATAAAAAAGGAATCTGAACACATTCGCGCAAAAATGAAATGACCACAATTTTCTCCAAAACTATAACAGATGCAAACTTGTCCTGTGTGGTGGAGATGAGATTTGATAAAGTAAGTGGAAATCCAGGGAGGTAAAAGTTTCATTTGGCTACTTTGCACTCTCGAGATAATCGTCACCATGTGCCAAATGCAATAAAAAAGGAATCTGAACACATTCGCGCAAAAATGAAATGACCACAATTTTCTCCAAAACTATAACAGATGCAAACTTGTCCTGTGTGGTGGAGATGAGATTTGATAAAGTAAGTGGAAATCCAGTAAAAGTTTCATTTGGCTACTTTGCACTCTCGAGATAATCGTCACCATGTGCCAAATGCAATAAAAAAGGAATCTGAACACATTCGCGCAAAAATGAAATGACCACAATTTTCTCCAAAACTATAACAGATGCAAACTTGTCCTGTGTGGTGGAGATGAGATTTGATAAAGTAAGTTGAAATCCAGTAAAAGTTTCATTTGGCTACTTTGCACTCTCGAGATAATCGTCACCATGTGCCAAATGCAATATTAAAACAGTAATCTGAACACATTCGCGCAAAAATGAAATGACCACAATTTTCTCCAAAACTGTAACAGATGCAAACTTGTCCTGTGTGGTGGAGATGAGATTTGATAAAGTAAGTGGAAATCCAGTAAAAGTTTCATTTGGCTACTTTGCACTCTCGAGATAATCGTCACCATGTGCCAAATGCAATAAAAAAGGAATCTGAACACATTCGCGCAAAAATGAAATGACCACAATTTTCTCCAAAACTATAACAGATGCAAACTTGTCCTGTGTGGTGGAGATGAGATTTGATAAAGTAAGTGGAAATCCAGTAAAAGTTTCATTTGGCTACTTTGCACTCTCGAGATAATCGTCACCATGTGCCAAATGCAATAAAAAAGGAATCTGAACACATTCGCGCAAAAATGAAATGACCACAATTTTCTCCAAAACTATAACAGATGCAAACTTGTCCTGTGTGGTGGAGATGAGATTTGATAAAGTAAGTGGAAATCCAGTAAAAGTTTCATTTGGCTACTTTGCACTCTCGAGATAATCGTCACCATGTGCCAAATGCAATAAAAAAGGAATCTGAACACATTCGCGCAAAATGAAATGACCACAATTTTCTCCAAAACTATAACAGATGCAAACTTGTCCTGTGTGGTGGAGATGAGATTTGATAAAGTAAGTGGAAATCCAGTAAAAGTTTCATTTGGCTACTTTGCACTCTCGAGATAATCGTCACCATGTGCCAAATGCAATATTAAAACAGGAATCTGAACACATTCGCGCAAAAATGAAATGACCACAATTTTCTCCAAAACTATAACAGATGCAAACTTGTCCTGTGTGGTGGAGATGAGATTTGATAAAGTAAGTGGAAATCCAGTAAAAGTTTCATTTGGCTACTTTGCACTCTCGAGATAATCGTCACCATGTGCCAAATGCAATAAAAAAGGAATCTGAACACATTCGCGCAAAAATGAAATGACCACAATTTTCTCCAAAACTATAACAGATGCAAACTTGTCCTGTGTGGTGGAGATGAGATTTGATAAAGTAAGTGGAAATCCAGTAAAAGTTTCATTTGGGCTACTTTGCACTCTCGACATAATCGTCACCATGTGCCAAATGCAATAAAAAAGGAATCTGAACACATTCGCGCAAAAATGAAATGACCACAATTTTCTCCAAAACTATAACAGATGCAAACTTGTCCTGTGTGGTGGAGATGAGATTTGATAAAGTAAGTGGAAATCCAGTTAAAGTTTCATTTGGCTACTTTGCACTCTCGAGATAATCGTCACCATGTGCCAAATGCAATATTAAAACAGTAATCTGAACACATTCGCGCAAAAATGAAATGACCACAATTTTCTCCAAAACTATAACAGATGCAAACTTGTCCTGCGTGGTGGAGATGAGATTTGATAAAGTAAGTGGAAATCCAGTAAAAGTTTCATTTGGCTACTTTGCACTCTCGAGATAATCGTCACCATGTGCCAAATGCAATAAAAAAGGAATCTGAACACATTCGCGCAAAAATGAAATGACCACAATTTTCTCCAAAACTATAACAGATGCAAACTTGTCCTGTGTGGTGGAGATGAGATTTGATAAAGTAAGTGGAAATCCAGTAAAAGTTTCATTTGGCTACTTTGCACTCTCGAGATAATCGTCACCATGTGCCAAATGCAATATTAAAACAGGAATCTGAACACATTCGCGCAAAAATGAAATGACCACAATTTTCTCCAAAACTATAACAGATGCAAACTTGTCCTGTGTGGTGGAGATGAGATTTGATAAAGTAAGTGGAAATCCAGTAAAAGTTTCATTTGGCTACTTTGCACTCTCGAGATAATCGTCACCATGTGCCAAATGCAATATTAAAACAGGAATCTGAACACATTCGCGCAAAAATGAAATGACCACAATTTTCTCCAAAACTATAACAGATGCAAACTTGTCCTGTGTGGTGGAGATGAGATTTGATAAAGTAAGTGGAAATCCAGTAAAAGTTTCATTTGGCTACTTTGCACTCGAGATAATCGTCACCATGTGCCAAATGCAACAAAACAGTAATCTGAACACATTCGCGCAAAAATGAAATGACCACAATTTTCTCCAAAACTATAACAGATGCAAACTTGTCCTGTGTGATGGAGATGAGATTTGATAAAGTAAGTGGAAATCCAGTAAAAGTTTCATTTGGCTACTTTGCACTCTCGAGATAATCGCCACCATGTGCCAAATGCAATAAAACAGTAATCTGAACACATTCGCGCAAAATGAAATGACCACAATTTTCTCCAAAACTATAACAGATGCAAACTTGTCCTGTGTGGTGGAGATGAGATTTGATAAAGTAAGTGGAAATCCAGTAAAAGTTTCATTTGGCTACTTTGAACTCTCGAGATAATCGTCACCATGTGCCAAATGCAATAAAAAAGGAATCTGAACACATTCGCGCAAAAATGAAATGACCACAATTTTCTCCAAAACTATAACAGATGCAAACTTGTCCTGTGTGGTGGAGATGAGATTTGATAAAGTAAGTGGAAATCCAGTAAAAGTTTCATTTGGCTACTTTGCACTCTCGAGATAATCGTCACCATGTGCCAAATGCAATAAAAAAGGAATCTGAACACATTCGCGCAAAAATGAAATGACCACGATTTTCTCCAAAACTATAACAGATGCAAACTTGCCCTGTGTGGTGGAGATGAGATTTGATAAAGTAAGTGGAAATCCAGTAAAAGTTTCATTTGGCTACTTTGCACTCTCGAGATAATCGTCACCATGTGCCAAATGCAATATTAAAACAGGAATCTGAACACATTCGCGCAAAAATGAAATTACCACAATTTTCTCCAAACTATAACAGATGCAAACTTGTCCTGTGTGGTGGAGATGAGATTTGATAAAGTAAGTGGAAATCCAGTAAAAGTTTTATTTGGCTACTTTGCACTCTCGAGATAATCGTCACCATGTGCCAAATGCAATAAAAAAGGAATCTGAACACATTCGCGCAAAAATGAAATGACCACAATTTTCTCCAAAACCTTTAACAGATGCAAACTTGTCCTGTGTGGTGGAGATGAGATTTGATAAAGTAAGTGGAAATCCAGTAAAAGTTTCATTTGGCTACTTTGCACTCTCGAGATAATCGTCACCATGTGCCAAATGCAATAAAAAAGGAATCTGAACACATTCGCGCAAAAATGAAATGACCACAATTTTCTCCAAAACTATAACAGATGCAAACTTGTCCTGTGTGGTGGAGATGAGATTTGATAAAGTAAGTGGAAATCCAGTAAAAGTTTCATTTGGCTACTTTGCACTCTCGAGATAATCGTCACCATGTGCCAAATGCAATAAAAAAGGAATCTGAACACATTCGCGCAAAAATGAAATGACCACAATTTTCTCCAAAACTATAACAGATGCAAACTTGTCCTGTGTGGTGGAGATGAGATTTGATAAAGTAAGTGGAAATCCAGTAAAAGTTTCATTTGGCTACTTTGCACTCTCGAGATAATCGTCACCATGTGCCAAATGCAATATTAAAACAGGAATCTGAACACATTCGCGCAAAAATGAAATGACCACAATTTTCTCCAAAACTATAACAGATGCAAACTTGTCCTGTGTGGTGGAGATGAGATTTGATAAAGTAAGTGGAAATCCAGTAAAAGTTTCATTTGGCTACTTTGCACTCTCGAGATAATCGTCACCATGTGCCAAATGCAATAAAAAAGGAATCTGAACACATTCGCGCAAAAATGAAATGATTACAATTTTCTCCAAAACTATAACAGATGCAAACTTGTCCTGTGTGGTGGAGATGAGATTTGATAAAGTAAGTAGAAATCCAGTAAAAGTTTCATTTGGCTACTTTGCACTCTCGAGATAATCGTCACCATGTGCCAAATGCAATAAAAAAGGAATCTGAACACATTCGCGCAAAATGAAATGACCACAATTTTCTCCAAAACTATAACAGATGCAAACTTGTCCTGTGTGGTGGAGATGAGATTTGATAAAGTAAGTGGAAATCCAGTAAAAGTTTCATTTGGCTACTTTGCACTCTCGAGATAATCGTCACCATGTGCCAAATGCAATATTAAAACAGTAATCTGAACACATTCGCGCAAAAATGAAATGACCACAATTTTCTCCAAAACTATAACAGATGCAAACTTGTCCTGTGTGGTGGAGATGAGATTTGATAAAGTAAGTGGAAATCCAGTAAAAGTTTCATTTGGCTACTTTGCACTCTCGAGATAATCGTCACCATGTGCCAAATGCAATAAAAAAGGAATCTGAACACATTCGCGCAAAAATGAAATGACCACAATTTTCTCCAAAACTATAACAGATGCAAACTTGTCCTGTGTGGTGGAGATGAGATTTGATAAAGTAAGTGGAAATCCAGTAAAAGTTTCATTTGGCTACTTTGCACTCTCGAGATAATCGTCACCATGTGCCAAATGCAATAAAAAAGGAATCTGAACACATTCGCGCAAAAATGAAATGACCACAATTTTCTCCAAAACTATAACAGATGCAAACTTGTCCTGTGTGGTGGAGATGAGATTTGATAAAGTAAGTGGAAATCAAGTAAAAGTTTCATTTGGCTACTTTGCACTCTCGAGATAATCGTCACCATGTGCCAAATGCAATAAAAAAGGAATCTGAACACATTCGCGCAAAAATGAAATGACCACAATTTTCTCCAAAACTATAACAGATGCAAACTTGTCCTGTGTGGTGGAGATGAGATTTGATAAAGTAAGTGGAAATCCAGTAAAAGTTTCATTTGGCTACTTTGCACTCTCGAGATAATCGTCACCATGTGCCAAATGCAATATTAAAACAGGAATCTGAACACATTCGCGCAAAAATGAAATGACCACAATTTTCTCCAAAACTATAACAGATGCAAACTTGTCCTGTGTGGTGGAGATGAGATTTGATAAAGTAAGTGGAAATCCAGTAAAAGTTTCATTTGGCTACTTTGCACTCTCGAGATAATCGTCACCATGTGCCAAATGCAATAAAAAAGGAATCTGAACACATTCGCGCAAAATGAAATGACCACAATTTTCTCCAAAACTATAACAGATGCAAACTTGTCCTGTGTGGTGGAGATGAGATTTGATAAAGTAAGTGGAAATCCAGTAAAAGTTTCATTTGGCTACTTTGCACTCTCGAGATAATCGTCACCATGTGCCAAATGCAATATTAAAACAGGAATCTGAACACATTCGCGCAAAAATGAAATGACCACAATTTTCTCCAAAACTATAACAGATGCAAACTTGTCCTGTGTGGTGGAGATGAGATTTGATAAAGTAAGTGGAAATCCAGTAAAAGTTTCATTTGGCTACTTTGCACTCTCGAGATAATCGTCACCATGTGCCAAATGCAATATTAAAACAGTAATCTGAACACATTCGCGCAAAAATGAAATGACCACAATTTTCTCCAAAACTATAACAGATGCAAACTTGTCCTGTGTGGTGGAGATGAGATTTGATAAAGTAAGTGGAAATCCAGTAAAAGTTTCATTTGGCTACTTTGCACTCTCGAGATAATCGTCACCATGTGCCAAATGCAATAAAAAAGGAATCTGAACACATTCGCGCAAAAATGAAATGACCACAATTTTCTCCAAAACTATAACAGATGCAAACTTGTCCTGTGTGGTGGAGATGAGATTTGATAAAGTAAGTGGAAATCCAGTAAAAGTTTCATTTGGCTACTTTGCACTCTCGAGATAATCGTCACCATGTGCCAAATGCAATATTAAAACAGGAATCTGAACACATTCGCGCAAAAATGAAATGACCACAATTTTCTCCAAAACTAGAACAGATGCAAACTTGTCCTGTGTGGTGGAGATGAGATTTGATAAAGTAAGTGGAAATCCAGTAAAAGTTTCATTTGGCTACTTTGCACTCTCGAGATAATCGTCACCATGTGCCAAATGCAATAAAAAAGGAATCTGAACACATTCGCGCAAAAATGAAATGACCACAATTTTCTCCAAAACTATAACAGATGCAAACTTGTCCTGTGTGGTGGAGATGAGATTTGATAAAGTAAGTGGAAATCCAGTAAAAGTTTCATTTGGCTACTTTGCACTCTCGAGATAATCGTCACCATGTGCCAAATGCAATAAAAAAGGAATCTGAACACATTCGCGCAAAAATGAAATGACCACAATTTTCTCCAAAACTATAACAGATGCAAACTTGTCCTGTGTGGTGGAGATGAGATTTGATAAAGTAAGTGGAAATCCAGTAAAAGTTTCATTTGGCTACTTTGCACTCTCGAGATAATCGTCACCATGTGCCAAATGCAATAAAAAAGGAATCTGAACACATTCGCGCAAAAATGAAATGACCACAATTTTCTCCAAAACTATAACAGATGCAAACTTGTCCTGTGTGGTGGAGATGAGATTTGATAAAGTAAGTTGAAATCCAGTAAAAGTTTCATTTGGCTACTTTGCACTCTCGAGATAATCGTCACCATGTGCCAAATGCAATATTAAAACAGTAATCTGAACACATTCGCGCAAAAATGAAATGACCACAATTTTCTCCAAAACTATAACAGATGCAAACTTGTCCTGTGTGGTGGAGATGAGATTTGATAAAGTAAGTGGAAATCCAGTAAAAGTTTCATTTGGCTACTTTGCACTCTCGAGATAATCGTCACCATGTGCCAAATGCAATTAAAAAAGGAATCTGAACACATTCGCGCAAAAATGAAATGACCACAATTTTCTCCAAAACTATAACAGATGCAAACTTGTCCTGTGTGGTGGAGATGAGATTTGATAAAGTAAGTGGAAATCCAGTAAAAGTTTCATTTGGCTACTTTGCACTCTCGAGATAATCGTCACCATGTGCCAAATGCAATAAAAAAGGAATCTGAACACATTCGCGCAAAAATGAAATGACCAAATTTTCTCCAAAACTATAACAGATGCAAACTTGTCCTGTGTGGTGGAGATGAGATTTGATAAAGTAAGTGGAAATCCAGTAAAAGTTTCATTTGGCTACTTTGCACTCTCGAGATAATCGTCACCATGTGCCAAATGCAATAAAAAAGGAATCTGAACACATTCGCGCAAAAATGAAATGACCACAATTTTCTCCAAAACTATAACAGATGCAAACTTGTCCTGTGTGGTGGAGATGAGATTTGATAAAGTAAGTGGAAATCCAGTAAAAGTTTCATTTGGCTACTTTGCACTCTCGAGATAATCGTCACCATGTGCCAAATGCAATATTAAAACAGGAATCTGAACACATTCGCGCAAAAATGAAATGACCACAATTTTCTCCAAAACTATAACAGATGCAAACTTGTCCTGTGTGGTGGAGATGAGATTTGATAAAGTAAGTGGAAATCCAGTAAAAGTTTCATTTGGCTACTTTGCACTCTCGAGATAATCGTCACCATGTGCCAAATGCAATAAAAAAGGAATCTGAACACATTCGCGCAAAAATGAAATGACCACAATTTTCTCCAAAACTATAACAGATGCAAACTTGTCCTGTGTGGTGGAGATGAGATTTGATAAAGTAAGTGGAAATCCAGTAAAAGTTTCATTTGGCTACTTTGCACTCTCGAGATAATCGTCACCATGTGCCAAATGCAATAAAAAAGGAATCTGAACACATTCGCGCAAAAATGAAATGACCACAATTTTCTCCAAAACTATAACAGATGCAAACTTGTCCTGTGTGGTGGAGATGAGATTTGATAAAGTAAGTGGAAATCCAGTTAAAGTTTCATTTGGCTACTTTGCACTCTCGAGATAATCGTCACCATGTGCCAAATGCAATATTAAAACAGTAATCTGAACACATTCGCGCAAAAATGAAATGACCACAATTTTCTCCAAAACTATAACAGATGCAAACTTGTCCTGCGTGGTGGAGATGAGATTTGATAAAGTAAGTGGAAATCCAGTAAAAGTTTCATTTGGCTACTTTGCACTCTCGAGATAATCGTCACCATGTGCCAAATGCAATAAAAAAGGAATCTGAACACATTCGCGCAAAAATGAAATGACCACAATTTTCTCCAAAACTATAACAGATGCAAACTTGTCCTGTGTGGTGGAGATGAGATTTGATAAAGTAAGTGGAAATCCAGTAAAAGTTTCATTTGGCTACTTTGCACTCTCGAGATAATCGTCACCATGTGCCAAATGCAATATTAAAACAGGAATCTGAACACATTCGCGCAAAAATGAAATGACCACGATTTTCTCCAAAACTATAACAGATGCAAACTTGTCCTGTGTGGTGGAGATGAGATTTGATAAAGTAAGTGGAAATCCAGTAAAAGTTTCATTTGGCTACTTTGCACTCTCGAGATAATCGTCACCATGTGCCAAATGCAATATTAAAACAGGAATCTAAACACATTCGCGCAAAAATGAAATTACCACAATTTTCTCCAAAACTATAACAGATGCAAACTTGTCCTGTGTGGTGGAGATGAGATTTGATAAAGTAAGTGGAAATCCAGTAAATGTTTTATTTGGCTACTTTGCACTCTCGAGATAATCGTCACCATGTGCCAAATGCAATAAAAAAGGAATCTGAACACATTCGCGCAAAAATGAAATGACCACAATTTTCTCCAAAACCTTTAACAGATGCAAACTTGTCCTGTGTGGTGGAGATGAGATTTGATAAAGTAAGTGGAAATCCAGTAAAAGTTTCATTTGGCTACTTTGCACTCTCGAGATAATCGTCACCATGTGCCAAATGCAATAAAAAAGGAATCTGAACACATTCGCGCAAAAATGAAATGACCACAATTTTCTCCAAAACTATAACAGATGCAAACTTGTCCTGTGTGGTGGAGATGAGATTTGATAAAGTAAGTGGAAATCCAGTAAAAGTTTCATTTGGCTACTTTGCACTCTCGAGATAATCGTCACCATGTGCCAAATGCAATAAAAAAGGAATCTGAACACATTCGCGCAAAAATGAAATGA
This sequence comes from Anomaloglossus baeobatrachus, assembly GCF_048569485.1. Taxonomy (NCBI): domain Eukaryota; kingdom Metazoa; phylum Chordata; class Amphibia; order Anura; family Aromobatidae; genus Anomaloglossus; species Anomaloglossus baeobatrachus. The sequence goes on from NW_027442915.1 coordinate 47,962, forward strand.
CCACAATTTTCTCCAAAACTATAACAGATGCAAACTTGTCCTGTGTGGTGGAGATGAGATTTGATAAAGTAAGTGGAAATCCAGTAAAAGTTTCATTTGGCTACTTTGCACTCTCGAGATAATCGTCACCATGTGCCAAATGCAATATTAAAACAGGAATCTGAACACATTCGCGCAAAAATGAAATGACCACAATTTTCTCCAAAACTATAACAGATGCAAACTTGTCCTGTGTGGTGGAGATGAGATTTGATAAAGTAAGTGGAAATCCAGTAAAAGTTTCATTTGGCTACTTTGCACTCTCGAGATAATCGTCACCATGTGCCAAATGCAATAAAAAAGGAATCTGAACACATTCGCGCAAAAATGAAATGATTACAATTTTCTCCAAAACTATAACAGATGCAAACTTGTCCTGTGTGGTGGAGATGAGATTTGATAAAGTAAGTAGAAATCCAGTAAAAGTTTCATATGGCTACTTTGCACTCTCGAGATAATCGTCACCATGTGCCAAATGCAATAAAAAAGGAATCTGAACACATTCGCGCAAAAATGAAATGACCACAATTTTCTCCAAAACTATAACAGATGCAAACTTGTCCTGTGTGGTGGAGATGAGATTTGATAAAGTAAGTGGAAATCCAGTAAAAGTTTCATTTGGCTACTTTGCACTCTCGAGATAATCGTCACCATGTGCCAAATGCAATATTAAAACAGTAATCTGAACACATTCGCGCAAAAATGAAATGACCACAATTTTCTCCAAAACTATAACAGATGCAAACTTGTCCTGTGTGGTGGAGATGAGATTTGATAAAGTAAGTGGAAATCCAGTAAAAGTTTCATTTGGCTACTTTGCACTCTCGAGATAATCGTCACCATGTGCCAAATGCAATAAAAAAGGAATCTGAACACATTCGCGCAAAAATGAAATGACCACAATTTTCTCCAAAACTATAACAGATGCAAACTTGTCCTGTGTGGTGGAGATGAGATTTGATAAAGTAAGTGGAAATCCAGTAAAAGTTTCATTTGGCTACTTTGCACTCTCGAGATAATCGTCACCATGTGCCAAATGCAATAAAAAAGGAATCTGAACACATTCGCGCAAAAATGAAATGACCACAATTTTCTCCAAAACTATAACAGATGCAAACTTGTCCTGTGTGGTGGAGATGAGATTTGATAAAGTAAGTGGAAATCAAGTAAACGTTTCATTTGGCTACTTTGCACTCTCGAGAAAATCGTCACCATGTGCCAAATGCAATAAAAAAGGAATCTGAACACATTCGCGCAAAAATGAAATGACCACAATTTTCTCCAAAACTATAACAGATGCAAACTTGTCCTGTGTGGTGGAGATGAGATTTGATAAAGTAAGTGGAAATCCAGTAAAAGTTTCATTTGGCTACTTTGCACTCTCGAGATAATCGTCACCATGTGCCAAATGCAATATTAAAACAGGAATCTGAACACATTCGCGCAAAAATGAAATGACCACAATTTTCTCCAAAACTATAACAGATGCAAACTTGTCCTGTGTGGTGGAGATGAGATTTGATAAAGTAAGTGGAAATCCAGTAAAAGTTTCATTTGGCTACTTTGCACTCTCGAGATAATCGTCACCATGTGCCAAATGCAATAAAAAAGGAATCTGAACACATTCGCGCAAAAATGAAATGACCACAATTTTCTCCAAAACTATAACAGATGCAAACTTGTCCTGTGTGGTGGAGATGAGATTTGATAAAGTAAGTGGAAATCCAGTAAAAGTTTCATTTGGCTACTTTGCACTCTCGAGATAATCGTCACCATGTGCCAAATGCAATATTAAAACAGGAATCTGAACACATTCGCGCAAAAATGAAATGACCACAATTTTCTCCAAAACTATAACAGATGCAAACTTGTCCTGTGTGGTGGAGATGAGATTTGATAAAGTAAGTGGAAATCCAGTAAAAGTTTCATTTGGCTACTTTGCACTCTCGAGATAATCGTCACCATGTGCCAAATGCAATATTAAAACAGTAATCTGAACACATTCGCGCAAAAATGAAATGACCACAATTTTCTCCAAAACTATAACAGATGCAAACTTGTCCTGTGTGGTGGAGATGAGATTTGATAAAGTAAGTGGAAATCCAGTAAAAGTTTCATTTGGCTACTTTGCACTCTCGAGATAATCGTCACCATGTGCCAAATGCAATAAAACAGTAATCTGAACACATTCGCGCAAAAATGAAATGACCACAATTTTCTCCAAAACTATAACAGATGCAAACTTGTCCTGTGTGGTGGAGATGAGATTTGATAAAGTAAGTGGAAATCCAGTAAAAGTTTCATTTGGCTACTTTGCACTCTCGAGATAATCGTCACCATGTGCCAAATGCAATAAAAAAAGGAATCTGAACACATTCGCGCAAAAATGAAATGACCACAATTTTCTCCAAAACTATAACAGATGCAAACTTGTCCTGTGTGGTGGAGATGAGATTTGATAAAGTAAGTGGAAATCCAGTAAAAGTTTCATTTGGCTACTTTGCACTCTCGAGATAATCGTCACCATGTGCCAAATGCAATATTAAAACAGGAATCTGAACACATTCGCGCAAAAATGAAATGACCACAATTTTCTCCAAAACTATAACAGATGCAAACTTGTCCTGTGTGGTGGAGATGAGATTTGATAAAGTAAGTGGAAATCCAGTAAAAGTTTCATTTGGCTACTTTGCACTCTCGAGATAATCGTCACCATGTGCCAAATGCAATATTAAAACAGGAATCTGAACACATTCGCGCAAAAATGAAATGACCACAATTTTCTCCAAAACTATAACAGATGCAAACTTGTCCTGTGTGGTGGAGATGAGATTTGATAAAGTAAGTGGAAATCCAGTAAAAGTTTCATTTGGCTACTTTGCACTCTCGAGATAATCGTCACCATGTGCCAAATGCAATAAAAAAGGAATCTGAACACATTCGCGCAAAAATGAAATGACCACAATTTTCTCCAAAATTTTAACAGATGCAAACTTGTCCTGTGTGGTGGAGATGAGATTTGATAAAGTAAGTGGAAATCCAGTAAAAGTTTCATTTGGCTACTTTGCACTCTCGAGATAATCGTCACCATGTGCCAAATGCAATATTAAAACAGGAATCTGAACACATTCGCGCAAAAATGAAATGACCACAATTTTCTCCAAAACTATAACAGATGCAAACTTGTCCTGTGTGGTGGAGATGAGATTTGATAAAGTAAGTGGAAATCCAGTAAAAGTTTCATTTGGCTACTTTGCACTCTCGAGATAATCGTCACCATGTGCCAAATGCAATAAAAAAGGAATCTGAACACATTCGCGCAAAAATGAAATGACCACAATTTTCTCCAAAACTATAACAGATGCAAACTTGTCCTGTGTGGTGGAGATGAGATTTGATAAAGTAAGTGGAAATCCAGTAAAAGTTTCATTTGGCTACTTTGCACTCTCGAGATAATCGTCACCATGTGCCAAATGCAATATTAAAACAGTAATCTGAACACATTCGCGCAAAAATGAAATGACCACAATTTTCTCCAAAACTATAACAGATGCAAACTTGTCCTGTGTGGTGGAGATGAGATTTGATAAAGTAAGTGGAAATCCAGTAAAAGTTTCATTTGGCTACTTTGCACTCTCGAGATAATCGTCACCATGTGCCAAATGCAATAAAAAAGGAATCTGAACACATTCGCGCAAAAATGAAATGACCACAATTTTCTCCAAAACTATAACAGATGCAAACTTGTCCTGTGTGGTGGAGATGAGATTTGATAAAGTAAGTGGAAATCCAGTAAAAGTTTCATTTGGCTACTTTGCACTCTCGAGATAATCGTCACCATGTGCCAAATGCAATATTAAAACAGTAATCTGAACACATTCGCGCAAAAATGAAATGACCACAATTTTCTCCAAAACTATAACAGATGCAAACTTGTCCTGTGTGGTGGAGATGAGATTTGATAAAGTAAGTGGAAATCCAGTAAAAGTTTCATTTGGCTACTTTGCACTCTCGAGATAATCGTCACCATGTGCCAAATGCAATAAAAAAGGAATCTGAACACATTCGCGCAAAAATGAAATGACCACAATTTTCTCCAAAACTATAACAGATGCAAACTTGTCCTGTGTGGTGGAGATGAGATTTGATAAAGTAAGTGGAAATCCAGTAAAAGTTTCATTTGGCTACTTTGCACTCTCGAGATAATCGTCACCATGTGCCAAATGCAATAAAAAAGGAATCTGAACACATTCGCGCAAAAATGAAATGACCACAATTTTCTCCAAAACTATAACAGATGCAAACTTGTCCTGTGTGGTGGAGATGAGATTTGATAAAGTAAGTGGAAATCCAGTAAAAGTTTCATTTGGCTACTTTGCACTCTCGAGATAATCGTCACCATGTGCCAAATGCAATAAAAAAGGAATCTGAACACATTCGCGCAAAAATGAAATGACCACAATTTTCTCCAAAACTATAACAGATGCAAACTTGTCCTGTGTGGTGGAGATGAGATTTGATAAAGTAAGTGGAAATCCAGTAAAAGTTTCATTTGGCTACTTTGCACTCTCGAGATAATCGTCACCATGTGCCAAATGCAATATTAAAACAGGAATCTGTACACATTCGCGCAAAAATGAAATGACCACAATTTTCTCCAAAACTATAACAGATGCAAATTTGTCCTGTGTGGTGGAGATGAGATTTGATAAAGTAAGTGGAAATCCAGTAAAAGTTTCATTTGGCTACTTTGCACTCTCGAGATAATCGTCACCATGTGCCAAATGCAATAAAAAAGGAATCTGAACACATTCGCGCAAAAATGAAATGACCACAATTTTCTCCAAAACTATAACAGATGCAAACTTGTCCTGTGTGGTGGAGATGAGATTTGATAAAGTAAGTGGAAATCCAGTAAAAGTTTCATTTGGCTACTTTGCACTCTCGAGATAATCGTCACCATGTGCCAAATGCAATATTAAAACAGGAATCTGAAAACATTCGCGCAAAAATGAAATGACCACAATTTTCTCCAAAACTATAACAGATGCAAACTTGTCCTGTGTGGTGGAGATGAGATTTGATAAAGTAAGTGGAAATCCAGTAAAAGTTTCATTTGGCTACTTTGCACTCTCGAGATAATCGTCACCATGTGCCAAATGCAACAAAACAGTAATCTGAACACATTCGCGCAAAAATGAAATGACCACAATTTTCTCCAAAACTATAACAGATGCAAACTTGTCCTGTGTGGTGGAGATGAGATTTGATAAAGTAAGTGGAAATCCAGTAAAAGTTTCATTTGGCTACTTTGCACTCTCGAGATAATCGTCACCATGTGCCAAATGCAATAAAACAGTAATCTGAACACATTCGCGCAAAAATGAAATGACCACAATTTTCTCCAAAACTATAACAGATGCAAACTTGTCCTGTGTGGTGGAGATGAGATTTGATAAAGTAAGTGGAAATCCAGTAAAAGTTTCATTTGGCTACTTTGCACTCTCGAGATAATCGTCACCATGTGCCAAATGCAATAAAAAAGGAATCTGAACACATTCGCGCAAAAATGAAATGACCACAATTTTCTCCAAAACTATAACAGATGCAAACTTGTCCTGTGTGGTGGAGATGAGATTTGATAAAGTAAGTGGAAATCCAGTAAAAGTTTCATTTGGCTACTTTGCACTCTCGAGATAATCGTCACCATGTGCCAAATGCAATATTAAAACAGGAATCTGAACACATTCGCGCAAAAATGAAATGACCACAATTTTCTCCAAAACTATAACAGATGCAAACTTGTCCTGTGTGGTGGAGATGAGATTTGATAAAGTAAGTGGAAATCCAGTAAAAGTTTCATTTGGCTACTTTGCACTCTCGAGATAATCGTCACCATGTGCCAAATGCAATAAAAAAGGAATCTGAACACATTCGCGCAAAAATGAAATGATTACAATTTTCTCCAAAACTATAACAGATGCAAACTTGTCCTGTGTGGTGGAGATGAGATTTGATAAAGTAAGTAGAAATCCAGTAAAAGTTTCATTTGGCTACTTTGCACTCTCGAGATAATCGTCACCATGTGCCAAATGCAATAAAAAAGGAATCTGAACACATTCGCGCAAAAATGAAATGACCACAATTTTCTCCAAAACTATAACAGATGCAAACTTGTCCTGTGTGGTGGAGATGAGATTTGATAAAGTAAGTGGAAATCCAGTAAAAGTTTCATTTGGCTACTTTGCACTCTCGAGATAATCGTCACCATGTGCCAAATGCAATATTAAAACAGTAATCTGAACACATTCGCGCAAAAATGAAATGACCACAATTTTCTCCAAAACTATAACAGATGCAAACTTGTCCTGTGTGGTGGAGATGAGATTTGATAAAGTAAGTGGAAATCCAGTAAAAGTTTCATTTGGCTACTTTGCACTCTCGAGATAATCGTCACCATGTGCCAAATGCAATAAAAAAGGAATCTGAACACATTCGCGCAAAAATGAAATGACCACAATTTTCTCCAAAACTATAACAGATGCAAACTTGTCCTGTGTGGTGGAGATGAGATTTGATAAAGTAAGTGGAAATCCAGTAAAAGTTTCATTTGGCTACTTTGCACTCTCGAGATAATCGTCACCATGTGCCAAATGCAATAAAAAAGGAATCTGAACACATTCGCGCAAAAATGAAATGACCACAATTTTCTCCAAAACTATAACAGATGCAAACTTGTCCTGTGTGGTGGAGATGAGATTTGATAAAGTAAGTGGAAATCAAGTAAAAGTTTCATTTGGCTACTTTGCACTCTCGAGATAATCGTCACCATGTGCCAAATGCAATAAAAAAGGAATCTGAACACATTCGCGCAAAAATGAAATGACCACAATTTTCTCCAAAACTATAACAGATGCAAACTTGTCCTGTGTGGTGGAGATGAGATTTGATAAAGTAAGTGGAAATCCAGTAAAAGTTTCATTTGGCTACTTTGCACTCTCGAGATAATCGTCACCATGTGCCAAATGCAATATTAAAACAGGAATCTGAACACATTCGCGCAAAAATGAAATGACCACAATTTTCTCCAAAACTATAACAGATGCAAACTTGTCCTGTGTGGTGGAGATGAGATTTGATAAAGTAAGTGGAAATCCAGTAAAAGTTTCATTTGGCTACTTTGCACTCTCGAGATAATCGTCACCATGTGCCAAATGCAATAAAAAAGGAATCTGAACACATTCGCGCAAAAATGAAATGACCACAATTTTCTCCAAAACTATAACAGATGCAAACTTGTCCTGTGTGGTGGAGATGAGATTTGATAAAGTAAGTGGAAATCCAGTAAAAGTTTCATTTGGCTACTTTGCACTCTCGAGATAATCGTCACCATGTGCCAAATGCAATATTAAAACAGGAATCTGAACACATTCGCGCAAAAATGAAATGACCACAATTTTCTCCAAAACTATAACAGATGCAAACTTGTCCTGTGTGGTGGAGATGAGATTTGATAAAGTAAGTGGAAATCCAGTAAAAGTTTCATTTGGCTACTTTGCACTCTCGAGATAATCGTCACCATGTGCCAAATGCAATATTAAAACAGTAATCTGAACACATTCGCGCAAAAATGAAATGACCACAATTTTCTCCAAAACTATAACAGATGCAAACTTGTCCTGTGTGGTGGAGATGAGATTTGATAAAGTAAGTGGAAATCCAGTAAAAGTTTCATTTGGCTACTTTGCACTCTCGAGATAATCGTCACCATGTGCCAAATGCAATAAAACAGTAATCTGAACACATTCGCGCAAAAATGAAATGACCACAATTTTCTCCAAAACTATAACAGATGCAAACTTGTCCTGTGTGGTGGAGATGAGATTTGATAAAGTAAGTGGAAATCCAGTAAAAGTTTCATTTGGCTACTTTGCACTCTCGAGATAATCGTCACCATGTGCCAAATGCAATAAAAAAGGAATCTGAACACATTCGCGCAAAAATGAAATGACCACAATTTTCTCCAAAACTATAACAGATGCAAACTTGTCCTGTGTGGTGGAGATGAGATTTGATAAAGTAAGTGGAAATCCAGTAAAAGTTTCATTTGGCTACTTTGCACTCTCGAGATAATCGTCACCATGTGCCAAATGCAATATTAAAACAGGAATCTGAACACATTCGCGCAAAAATGAAATGACCACAATTTTCTCCAAAACTATAACAGATGCAAACTTGTCCTGTGTGGTGGAGATGAGATTTGATAAAGTAAGTGGAAATCCAGTAAAAGTTTCATTTGGCTACTTTGCACTCTCGAGATAATCGTCACCATGTGCCAAATGCAATATTAAAACAGGAATCTGAACACATTCGCGCAAAAATGAAATGACCACAATTTTCTCCAAAACTATAACAGATGCAAACTTGTCCTGTGTGGTGGAGATGAGATTTGATAAAGTAAGTGGAAATCCAGTAAAAGTTTCATTTGGCTACTTTGCACTCTCGAGATAATCGTCACCATGTGCCAAATGCAATAAAAAAGGAATCTGAACACATTCGCGCAAAAATGAAATGACCACAATTTTCTCCAAAATTTTAACAGATGCAAACTTGTCCTGTGTGGTGGAGATGAGATTTGATAAAGTAAGTGGAAATCCAGTAAAAGTTTCATTTGGCTACTTTGCACTCTCGAGATAATCGTCACCATGTGCCAAATGCAATATTAAAACAGGAATCTGAACACATTCGCGCAAAAATGAAATGACCACAATTTTCTCCAAAACTATAACAGATGCAAACTTGTCCTGTGTGGTGGAGATGAGATTTGATAAAGTAAGTGGAAATCCAGTAAAAGTTTCATTTGGCTACTTTGCACTCTCGAGATAATCGTCACCATGTGCCAAATGCAATATTAAAACAGTAATCTGAACACATTCGCGCAAAAATGAAATGACCACAATTTTCTCCAAAACTATAACAGATGCAAACTTGTCCTGTGTGGTGGAGATGAGATTTGATAAAGTAAGTGGAAATCCAGTAAAAGTTTCATTTGGCTACTTTGCACTCTCGAGATAATCGTCACCATGTGCCAAATGCAATATTAAAACAGTAATCTGAACACATTCGCGCAAAAATGAAATGACCACAATTTTCTCCAAAACTATAACAGATGCAAACTTGTCCTGTGTGGTGGAGATGAGATTTGATAAAGTAAGTGGAAATCCAGTAAAAGTTTCATTTGGCTACTTTGCACTCTCGAGATAATCGTCACCATGTGCCAAATGCAATAAAAAAGGAATCTGAACACATTCGCGCAAAAATGAAATGACCACAATTTTCTCCAAAACTATAACAGATGCAAACTTGTCCTGTGTGGTGGAGATGAGATTTGATAAAGTAAGTGGAAATCCAGTAAAAGTTTCATTTGGCTACTTTGCACTCTCGAGATAATCGTCACCATGTGCCAAATGCAATAAAAAAGGAATCTGAACACATTCGCGCAAAAATGAAATGACCACAATTTTCTCCAAAACTATAACAGATGCAAACTTGTCCTGTGTGGTGGAGATGAGATTTGATAAAGTAAGTGGAAATCAAGTAAAAGTTTCATTTGGCTACTTTGCACTCTCGAGATAATCGTCACCATGTGCCAAATGCAATAAAAAAGGAATCTGAACACATTCGCGCAAAAATGAAATGACCACAATTTTCTCCAAAACTATAACAGATGCAAACTTGTCCTGTGTGGTGGAGATGAGATTTGATAAAGTAAGTGGAAATCCAGTAAAAGTTTCATTTGGCTACTTTGCACTCTCGAGATAATCGTCACCATGTGCCAAATGCAATATTAAAACAGGAATCTGAACACATTCGCGCAAAAATGAAATGACCACAATTTTCTCCAAAACTATAACAGATGCAAACTTGTCCTGTGTGGTGGAGATGAGATTTGATAAAGTAAGTGGAAATCCAGTAAAAGTTTCATTTGGCTACTTTGCACTCTCGAGATAATCGTCACCATGTGCCAAATGCAATAAAAAAGGAATCTGAACACATTCGCGCAAAAATGAAATGACCACAATTTTCTCCAAAACTATAACAGATGCAAACTTGTCCTGTGTGGTGGAGATGAGATTTGATAAAGTAAGTGGAAATCCAGTAAAAGTTTCATTTGGCTACTTTGCACTCTCGAGATAATCGTCACCATGTGCCAAATGCAATATTAAAACAGGAATCTGAACACATTCGCGCAAAAATGAAATGACCACAATTTTCTCCAAAACTATAACAGATGCAAACTTGTCCTGTGTGGTGGAGATGAGATTTGATAAAGTAAGTGGAAATCCAGTAAAAGTTTCATTTGGCTACTTTGCACTCTCGAGATAATCGTCACCATGTGCCAAATGCAATATTAAAACAGTAATCTGAACACATTCGCGCAAAAATGAAATGACCACAATTTTCTCCAAAACTATAACAGATGCAAACTTGTCCTGTGTGGTGGAGATGAGATTTGATAAAGTAAGTGGAAATCCAGTAAAAGTTTCATTTGGCTACTTTGCACTCTCGAGATAATCGTCACCATGTGCCAAATGCAATAAAACAGTAATCTGAACACATTCGCGCAAAAATGAAATGACCACAATTTTCTCCAAAACTATAACAGATGCAAACTTGTCCTGTGTGGTGGAGATGAGATTTGATAAAGTAAGTGGAAATCCAGTAAAAGTTTCATTTGGCTACTTTGCACTCTCGAGATAATCGTCACCATGTGCCAAATGCAATAAAAAAGGAATCTGAACACATTCGCGCAAAAATGAAATGACCACAATTTTCTCCAAAACTATAACAGATGCAAACTTGTCCTGTGTGGTGGAGATGAGATTTGATAAAGTAAGTGGAAATCCAGTAAAAGTTTCATTTGGCTACTTTGCACTCTCGAGATAATCGTCACCATGTGCCAAATGCAATATTAAAACAGGAATCTGAACACATTCGCGCAAAAATGAAATGACCACAATTTTCTCCAAAACTATAACAGATGCAAACTTGTCCTGTGTGGTGGAGATGAGATTTGATAAAGTAAGTGGAAATCCAGTAAAAGTTTCATTTGGCTACTTTGCACTCTCGAGATAATCGTCACCATGTGCCAAATGCAATATTAAAACAGGAATCTGAACACATTCGCGCAAAAATGAAATGACCACAATTTTCTCCAAAACTATAACAGATGCAAACTTGTCCTGTGTGGTGGAGATGAGATTTGATAAAGTAAGTGGAAATCCAGTAAAAGTTTCATTTGGCTACTTTGCACTCTCGAGATAATCGTCACCATGTGCCAAATGCAATAAAAAAGGAATCTGAACACATTCGCGCAAAAATGAAATGACCACAATTTTCTCCAAAATTTTAACAGATGCAAACTTGTCCTGTGTGGTGGAGATGAGATTTGATAAAGTAAGTGGAAATCCAGTAAAAGTTTCATTTGGCTACTTTGCACTCTCGAGATAATCGTCACCATGTGCCAAATGCAATATTAAAACAGGAATCTGAACACATTCGCGCAAAAATGAAATGACCACAATTTTCTCCAAAACTATAACAGATGCAAACTTGTCCTGTGTGGTGGAGATGAGATTTGATAAAGTAAGTGGAAATCCAGTAAAAGTTTCATTTGGCTACTTTGCACTCTCGAGATAATCGTCACCATGTGCCAAATGCAATATTAAAACAGTAATCTGAACACATTCGCGCAAAAATGAAATGACCACAATTTTCTCCAAAACTATAACAGATGCAAACTTGTCCTGTGTGGTGGAGATGAGATTTGATAAAGTAAGTGGAAATCCAGTAAAAGTTTCATTTGGCTACTTTGCACTCTCGAGATAATCGTCACCATGTGCCAAATGCAATATTAAAACAGTAATCTGAACACATTCGCGCAAAAATGAAATGACCACAATTTTCTCCAAAACTATAACAGATGCAAACTTGTCCTGTGTGGTGGAGATGAGATTTGATAAAGTAAGTGGAAATCCAGTAAAAGTTTCATTTGGCTACTTTGCACTCTCGAGATAATCGTCACCATGTGCCAAATGCAATAAAAAAGGAATCTGAACACATTCGCGCAAAAATGAAATGACCACAATTTTCTCCAAAACTATAACAGATGCAAACTTGTCCTGTGTGGTGGAGATGAGATTTGATAAAATAAGTGGAAATCCAGTAAAAGTTTCATTTGGCTACTTTGCACTCTCGAGATAATCGTCACCATGTGCCAAATGCAATAAAAAAGGAATCTGAACACATTCGCGCAAAAATGAAATGACCACAATTTTCTCCAAAACTATAACAGATGCAAACTTGTCCTGTGTGGTGGAGATGAGATTTGATAAAGTAAGTGGAAATCCAGTAAAAGTTTCATTTGGCTACTTTGCACTCTCGAGATAATCGTCACCATGTGCCAAATGCAATATTAAAACAGTAATCTGAACACATTCGCGCAAAAATGAAATGACCACAATTTTCTCCAAAACTATAACAGATGCAAACTTGTCCTGTGTGGTGGAGATGAGATTTGATAAAGTAAGTGGAAATCCAGTAAAAGTTTCATTTGGCTACTTTGCACTCTCGAGATAATCGTCACCATGTGCCAAATGCAATAAAAAAGGAATCTGAACACATTCGCGCAAAAATGAAATGACCACAATTTTCTCCAAAACTATAACAGATGCAAACTTGTCCTGTGTGGTGGAGATGAGATTTGATAAAGTAAGTGGAAATCCAGTAAAAGTTTCATTTGGCTACTTTGCACTCTCGAGATAATCGTCACCATGTGCCAAATGCAATAAAAAAGGAATCTGAACACATTCGCGCAAAAATGAAATGACCACAATTTTCTCCAAAACTATAACAGATGCAAACTTGTCCTGTGTGGTGGAGATGAGATTTGATAAAGTAAGTGGAAATCCAGTAAAAGTTTCATTTGGCTACTTTGCACTCTCGAGATAATCGTCACCATGTGCCAAATGCAATAAAAAAGGAATCTGAACACATTCGCGCAAAAATGAAATGACCACAATTTTCTCCAAAACTATAACAGATGCAAACTTGTCCTGTGTGGTGGAGATGAGATTTGATAAAGTAAGTGGAAATCCAGTAAAAGTTTCATTTGGCTACTTTGCACTCTCGAGATAATCGTCACCATGTGCCAAATGCAATATTAAAACAGGAATCTGTACACATTCGCGCAAAAATGAAATGACCACAATTTTCTCCAAAACTATAACAGATGCAAATTTGTCCTGTGTGGTGGAGATGAGATTTGATAAAGTAAGTGGAAATCCAGTAAAAGTTTCATTTGGCTACTTTGCACTCTCGAGATAATCGTCACCATGTGCCAAATGCAATAAAAAAGGAATCTGAACACATTCGCGCAAAAATGAAATGACCACAATTTTCTCCAAAACTATAACAGATGCAAACTTGTCCTGTGTGGTGGAGATGAGATTTGATAAAGTAAGTGGAAATCCAGTAAAAGTTTCATTTGGCTACTTTGCACTCTCGAGATAATCGTCACCATGTGCCAAATGCAATATTAAAACAGGAATCTGAAAACATTCGCGCAAAAATGAAATGACCACAATTTTCTCCAAAACTATAACAGATGCAAACTTGTCCTGTGTGGTGGAGATGAGATTTGATAAAGTAAGTGGAAATCCAGTAAAAGTTTCATTTGGCTACTTTGCACTCTCGAGATAATCGTCACCATGTGCCAAATGCAACAAAACAGTAATCTGAACACATTCGCGCAAAAATGAAATGACCACAATTTTCTCCAAAACTATAACAGATGCAAACTTGTCCTGTGTGGTGGAGATGAGATTTGATAAAGTAAGTGGAAATCCAGTAAAAGTTTCATTTGGCTACTTTGCACTCTCGAGATAATCGTCACCATGTGCCAAATGCAATAAAACAGTAATCTGAACACATTCGCGCAAAAATGAAATGACCACAATTTTCTCCAAAACTATAACAGATGCAAACTTGTCTCCTGTGTGGTGGAGATGAGATTTGATAAAGTAAGTGGAAATCCAGTAAAAGTTTCATTTGGCTACTTTGCACTCTCGAGATAATCGTCACCATGTGCCAAATGCAATAAAAAAGGAATCTGAACACATTCGCGCAAAAATGAAATGACCACAATTTTCTCCAAAACTATAACAGATGCAAACTTGTCCTGTGTGGTGGAGATGAGATTTGATAAAGTAAGTGGAAATCCAGTAAAAGTTTCATTTGGCTACTTTGCACTCTCGAGATAATCGTCACCATGTGCCAAATGCAATAAAAAAGGAATCTGAACACATTCGCGCAAAAATGAAATGACCACAATTTTCTCCAAAACTATAACAGATGCAAACTTGTCCTGTGTGGTGGAGATGAGATTTGATAAAGTAAGTGGAAATCCAGTAAAAGTTTCATTTGGCTACTTTGCACTCTCGAGATAATCGTCACCATGTGCCAAATGCAATATTAAAACAGGAATCTGAACACATTCGCGCAAAAATGAAATGACCACAATTTTCTCCAAAACTATAACAGATGCAAACTTGTCCTGTGTGGTGGAGATGAGATTTGATAAAGTAAGTGGAAATCCAGTAAAAGTTTCATTTGGCTACTTTGCACTCTCGAGTAGAGTTGAGCGCGGTTCGTGGTTCGTGGTTCTCCAGTTCTAGGCTCGAGTGATTTTTGGGCTGTTCGAGATCGAACTAGAACTCGAGCTTTTTGCTAAAAGCTCGATAGTTCTAGATACGTTCGAGAACGGTTCTAGCAGCAAAAAGCAGGGCTTTTTACAGCTACAGTGAGCAGGAGCCATCGCTGGCAGCCTGCCACAAGCTGGTAACCATGATAAACATCGGGTATCCAAGCAAAGCGCTTTGGTTAGTAACCCGATGTTTATCTTAGTTACGTGCAGGAAGCCCACACTTTCCCGCTCAGCTCGCTCCACCCCCTCCTGCCCGCGGCATGTACACATACATACACATACACAAACACACACACACACACACATCCACCCCCCCCCCCGCCCGCCCGCCCGCTCGCTCGCTCGCTCGGCTTACCTGCGGTGATGAAGTCCCGCCATCCCGACCTCAGCGCTGTCACTGTCCTCCATGGCCGCCGCTTGTCACATCACCTATCGCTTCCGACCCGAGACTGACACTGGCGGTGACGTCACGGACCTCTCGCGATACTTGATGTGAAGGCGCCGGTCATTGACCTCAGTGACAGGGGCTGTCAGTGTGCTGGAGATCAGCGCAGGTAATGTACCTCACTGACAGCAGCACTTGTCACCCCCCTGCAGTGACCTGGGCTGACCCATTGATGTTAGCTCAGGTCACTGCACTGCTCTCCCAGCCAATGGGGAACATCCTGCTCTTCATTGACTGGGACAGTGTGCATCGTCATGGCAACCCCTTGGATTACACCAGACCTGGATTTGTTTTTCAATCTAATAAATTGGTTAAAGAGGGAATGTTTTGGGGAGTGTTTTTTCAAATAAAAATGTGTTTGTCGTCTATTTTTTTTTTATTACTGACTGGGTTGGTGATGTCGGGTATCTGATAGACGCCTGACCTCACCAACCCCAGGGCTTGATGCCAGGTGACATTACACATCTGGTATTAACCCCAAATATTACCCCGTTTGCCACCGCACCAGGGCGCGGGATGAGCTGGGGCGAAGCACCAGGATTGGCGCATCTAATGGATGCGCCACTTCTGGGGCGGCTGCGGCCTGCTATTTTTAGGCTGGGGAGATTCCAATAACCATGGACCTCCCTAGTCTGAGAATATCAGGCCCCAGCTGTCTGCTTTACCTTGGCTGGTGATCCAATTTTGGGGGACCCCTACGTGTTTTTTTTTTAATTATTTATTTAATTTAAAATAACAGCGTGGGGTGCCCTCAGTTTTGGATTACCAGCCAAGGTGAGGTTGCCAGCTGTGGTCTGCAGGCTGCAGCCGTCTGCTTTACCCTAGCTGGCTACAAAACTAGGGGGAACCCTATGTCATTTTTTTTCATTTTTTTGGCTAAATACAAAGCTAAGCACCCCTTAGTGCCACATGAAAGGTACCAAAGGGTGTTCCACTTTTTCTCCATTTTTTTCTCCACTTTCTCTCCACTTTTTCTCCACTTTTTCTCCATTTTTTTCTCCACTTATTCTCCACTTTTTCTCCTCTTATTCTCCACTTTTTCTCCACTTTTTCTCCACTTTTTCTCCTCTTATTCTCCACTTTTTCTCCACTTTTTCTCCACTTTTTCTCCATTTTTTTCTCCACTTTCTCCACTTTTTCTCCACTTTTTTCTCCACTTTTTCTCCTCCTATGCTCCACTTTTTCTCCTCTTAATCTCCACTTTTTCTCCACTTTTTCTCCACTTTTTCTCCACTTTTTTCTCCACTTTTTCTCCTCTTATGCTCCACTTTTTCTCCACTTTTTCTCCACTTTTTCTCCACTTTTTCTCCACTTTTTCTCCACTTTTTCTCCTCTTAATCTCCACTTTTTCTCCTCTTATGCTCCACTTTTTCTCCACTTTTTCTCCACTTTTTCTCCACTTTTTTCTCCACTTTTTCTCCTCCTATGCTCCACTTTTTCTCCACTTTTTCTCCACGTTTTCTCCACGTTTTCTCCACTTTTTTCTCCACTTTTTCTCCTCTTATGCTCCACTTTTTCTCCACTTTTTCTCCACTTTTTCTCCTCTTAATCTCCACTTTTTCTCCACTTTTTCTCCACTTTTTCTCCACTTTTTTCTCCACTTTTTCTCCACTTTTTCTCCTCTTATGCTCCACTTTTTCTCCACTTTTTCTCCACTTTTTCTCCTCTTATGCTCCACTTTTTCTCCACTTTTTCTCCACTTTTTCTCCTCTTATGCTCCACTTTTTCTCCACTTTTTCTCCACTTTTTTCTCCACTTTTTCTCCTCTTATGCTCCACTTTTTCTCCACTTTTTCTCCACTTTCTCCTCTTATGCTCCACTTTTTCTCCACTTTTTCTCCACTTTTTCTCCATTTTTTTCTCCACTTATTCTCCACTTTTTCTCCTCTTATTCTCCACTTTTTCTCCACTTTTTCTCCACTTTTTCTCCTCTTATTCTCCACTTTTTCTCCACTTTTTCTCCATTTTTTTCTCCACTTTCTCCACTTTTTCTCCACTTTTTTCTCCACTTTTTCTCCTCTTATGCTCCACTTTTTCTCCTCTTAATCTCCACTTTTTCTCCACTTTTTCTCCACTTTTTCTCCACTTTTTTCTCCACTTTTTCTCCTCTTATGCTCCACTTTTTCTCCACTTTTTCTCCACTTTTTCTCCTCTTAATCTCCACTTTTTCTCCTCTTATGCTCCACTTTTTCTCCACTTTTTCTCCACTTTTTCTCCACGTTTTCTCCACTTTTTTCTCCACTTTTTCTCCTCTTATGCTCCAATTTTTCTCCACTTTTTCTCCACTTTTTCTCCACTTTTTCTCCACGTTTTCTCCACGTTTTCTCCACTTTTTTCTCCACTTTTTCTCCTCTTATGCTCCACTTTTTCTCCACTTTTTCTCCCCTTTTTCTCCTCTTAATCTCCACTTTTTCTCCACTTTTTCTCCACTTTTTCTCCACTTTTTCTCCACTTTTTCTCCACTTTTTTCTCCACTTTTTCTCCACTTTTTCTCCTCTTATGCTCCACTTTTTCTCCACTTTTTCTCCACTTTTTCTCCACGTTTTCTCCACGTTTTCTCCACTTTTTTCTCCACTTTTTCTCCTCTTATGCTCCACTTTTTCTCCACTTTTTCTCCACTTTTTCTCCTCTTAATCTCCACTTTTTCTCCACTTTTTCTCCACTTTTTCTCCACTTTTTCTCCACTTTTTCTCCTCTTATGCTCCACTTTTTCTCCACTTTTTCTCCACTTTTTCTCCACTTTTTCTCCTCTTATGCTCCACTTTTTCTCCACTTTTTCTCCACTTTTTCTCCTCTTATGCTCCACTTTTTCTCCACTTTTTCTCCACTTTTTTCTCCACTTTTTCTCCATTTTTTTCTCCACTTATTCTCCACTTTTTCTCCTCTTATGCTCCACTTTTTCTCCACTTTTTCTCCACTTTTTCTCCATTTTTTTCTCCACTTATTCTCCACTTTTTCTCCTCTTTTTTTCCACTTTTTCTCCACTTTTTCTCCTCTTATTCTCCACTTTTTCTCCACTTTTTCTCCACTTTTTCTCCATTTTTTTCTCCACTTTCTCCACTTTTTCTCCACTTTTTTCTCCACTTTTTCTCCTCTTATGCTCCACTTTTTCTCCTCTTAATCTCCACTTTTTCTCCACTTTTTCTCCACTTTTTCTCCACTTTTTTCTCCACTTTTTCTCCACTTTTTCTCCATTTTTTTCTCCACTTATTCTCCACTTTTTCTCCTCTTTTTCTCCACTTTTTCTCCACTTTTTCTCCTCTTATTCTCCACTTTTTCTCCACTTTTTCTCCACTTTTTCTCCATTTTTTTCTCCACTTTCTCCACTTTTTTCTCCACTTTTTCTCCTCTTATGCTCCACTTTTTCTCCTCTTAATCTCCACTTTTTCTCCACTTTTTCTCCACTTTTTCTCCACTTTTTTCTCCACTTTTTCTCCTCTTATGCTCCACTTTTTCTCCACTTTTTCTCCACTTTTTCTCCTCTTAATCTCCACTTTTTCTCCTCTTAATCTCCACTTTTTCTCCACTTTTTCTCCACTTTTTCTCCTCTTTTTCTCCACTTTTTCTCCACTTTTTTCTCCACTTTTTCTCCTCTTATGTTCCACTTATTCTCCACTTTTTCTCCACTTTTTCTCTACTTTTTCTATGGTCGGTCTACCCATTAGCTCTGCCATGCATAGTGTAGCTCTACACCTACTGCACATGTTACTTTATGATTGACATCTCTTTCGTACCAGAGCTGTCTAAGTCTACTCTGACCCCATATTTGTCATTACTATATTGTCCTTGTACTGTATTATGACATTTGTATCATGTGTTTCATTTCTTGCTGTGTTGCAATTTTTTTGCTGCATCCCAATTGTACCTCTACATTGTTCGAGTTTATGTTATTGTTCTCTCACTCTTATGTGATACTGATTATTGTCATTTTTCATGATTACATGCAGATAAGTCCAATCTGACGAAGGCTCAGGCCGAAACGTCATTTGTAACTTGTTTTGGACAAAAACATATATGCTTATGAAAAAAAAAAATTCTTAATACGGACCAATAAAGAGTGATTTTGCATTACTATCCGTTGTGACTTACTGACTTAGTATGGGAGATATAGAGTGCCGAGGTTACTCACTAATTTTATCTATTATTACCTCTGAGCACCTATATACCAGTGAGCAGAGCTTCCTCTACAGTAGTTCTCCTGATTAGGCATGCCCTTACCTCATGAGCAGGGCATTGCAGCTTTGGTAGCAACCATTACGACATGGACTCTGCTGCTGTGGACCCGGGGAGAGTGAGTGCAGATTCATTGCACCCACACTCCTCACATGAAGGGTCCGCACTCCTAGAAAATGGGGGATACGTTCCCTGAGTGTCTCCCCCCCATATTCTAGACGGTCCAGAGTCGTCGTGGGACCCCTTTATTTTTTTTCTTACAATAAATTGGTGAAAGAGGAAATGTTTTGGGGACTGTTTTTTCAAATAAATTTCTTTTGTCGATTTTTTGTTTTTGTTAGTACTGACAGTTTATGATGTTGGGTATCTAATAGACGCCATGACATCACAAACTGCTGGGCTTGATCTCAGGTGACTTTACAGCTAGTATCAACCCGATTTATTACCCCGTTTGCCACTGCACCAGGGCACGGGATGAGCTGGGGTGAAGCGCCAGGATTGGCGCATCTAGTGGATGCGCCACGTCTGGGGTGCCTGCGGCCTGCTATTTTTAGGCTGTGAAGGCCCAATAACTATGGACCTTCCCACCCTGAGAATACCAGACCACAGCTGTCCGCTTTACCTTGGCTGGTGATCCAATTTGGGGGGTCCCCTACTTTTATTGTGTAATTATTAATATTTATAAAATAATTATAAAAAAGAGCCTGAGGGGACCTCCACATTGGATCCCCAACCACGGTAAAGCTGCCAGCTGTGGTTTTCAGGCTACAGCCGTCTGCTTTACCCTAGCTGGCTATCAAAAATGGGGGGACCCAACGTAATTTTTTTTTTTTAACTATTTTTTAAATAGAAAAAATTAATGGGCTTCCCTGTATTTTGATTGCCAACCAAGGTAACGGCAGGCAGATGGGGGTGGGAACCCATAGCTGTCTGCTTTATCTGCGCTGAGAATCAAAAATACCGCGGAGCGCTACGTCATTTTTTTAAAGATTTATTTTTACAGCACTGTGATGTCCAGCAATCAAAATACAGGGAAGCCCATTTTATTTTTAGTTATTTAAATAAATAATTAAAAAAAATATATGTTAGCTCCCACTGCATTTTTTGTATTGCTAGCTAAGGGTAATCCAAGCAGCTACTGGCTGCTAACCCCCACTGCTTGGTGTTACCTTCACTGGCAATGGAAAATCCAGGGAAGCATTTTTTTTTTTTTGCCAAAAAGCTACAAAAAAAGGACGTGAGCTTTGCCATATTTTTGTATGCTAGCCAGGTATAGCAGGCAGGTGCTGGAAGAGTTGGATACAGCGCCAGAAGATGGCACTTCTATGAAAATGCCATTTTCTGAGGTGGCTGCAGACTGCAATTCGCAGCAGTGGGGCCCAGAAAGCTCAGGCCAACCGGTGGTGCGGATTCCAATCCCAGCTGCCTAGTTGTACCTGGCTGGACACAAAAATGGGGCAAAGCCTACGTCATTTGTTTTCTAATTATTTCATGAAATTCATGAAATAATAAAAAAAGGGCTTCCCTTTATTTTTGGTTCCCAGCCAGGTACAAATAGGCAACTGGGGGTTGGGGGCAGCCGTACCTGCCTGCTGTACCTGGCTAGCATACAAAAATATGGCGAAGCCACATAATTTTTTCAGGGGGCAAAAAACTTCTGCATACAGTCCTGGATGGAGTATGCTGAGCCTTGTAGTTCTGCAGCTGCTGTCTGTCTGTATGGAGAAGAGCAGACAGCAGCTGCAGAACTACAAGGCTCAGCATACTCCATCCAGGACTGTATGCAGAAGTTTTTTGCCCACCAAAAAAATGACGTGGGCTTCGCCATATTTTTGTATGCTAGCCAGGTACAGCTGGCAGCCACGGGCTGCCTCCAACCCCCAGTTGCCTATTTGTACCCGGCTGGGAACCAAAAATATAGGGAAGCCCGTTTTTTTTAATTATTTCACTTATTTCATGAAATAATTAAAAAACAAATGACGTGGGCTTCGCCCTATTTTTGTGTCCAGCCGGGTACAACTAGGCAGCTGGGGATTGGAATCCGCAGCACAGGTTAGCCCGAGGTTTGTGGGCGCCTCTGCTGCGGATTTCAGTCCGCAGCCGTCCCAGAAAATGGCGCTCTCATAGAAGCGCCATCATCTGGCGCTGTATCCAACTCTTCCAACAGCCCTGGAGCCGGGTGGCTTGTTGGGTAATCATGAGTTAATACTGGCTTTGTTTTACCAGCCAGTATTAAGCCAGAGATTCTTAATGTCAGGCACGTTTGACCCGGCCATTAAGAATCTCCAATAAAGGGTTAAAAAAAGACACCACACAAAGAAAAAATACTTTAATAGAAATAAATACACAGACACATTAGAGACTCCATCTTTATTACCCCTGTCAGCCCTCCACGATCCTGCTCTTCTGTCTTCTTTCTTTCTAGTGTAGTAGTAGTGACGATTGTAGTGAGGGGCATCACTTGGGGCTGGGGAACCTCCATCCTAACTACAATGCTCACTACAATCGGGAAGCAGCGTGCAGCCTTCACTCCGTGAGTGATCACTGCTGGCTGTCAGCGGTAACAGCGGTAACGCTGACAGACGCGTTACCATAGCAACGGTGCTCCCGGAGCCGCGGTTAGCGGTGACGTCACCGCTAACTGCGTTGCTATGGCAACGGTGATCTCCGTTAATGACCGGCTGTGTCAGCCGGTCCCTAACGGAACGGGGAGTCGACCGTGTGCTAGAGCATGTCGCCGGTACACGGCGATACACATATGTGCACCGTGTACCGGAGAGATGCACTCGCAGGTCCTACATGACGTGTCATAGTCATGTGACCAGTCTGTAGCCAATGAGATAATAGCCACGTGACTGGTCACATGGCTATTTTGACGTCACGATAGGTCCTGCTTCTCTGCTGGCAGTGCAGGTCACCGGGAGGATTCAGCGATCATCGGATGGAATAGCGGCAGGAGACAGAGTGCAGAAGGGATCGCGAGGACCGGTAAGTGTTATGGCAATGTTTATTAACTGTTTGTGTACATTTATAATGCATTTTTATGTGTTTGTGATTGCCTCCCATTATAGCCTATACGTTCGAGTTCGGTTCGTCGAACGTTCGACGAACCGAATTCGAACGGGACCCCCGTTCGGCGAACCGGCCTCGAGCCGAACCGGGACCGGTTCGCTCATCTCTACTCTCGAGATAATCGTCACCATGTGCCAAATGCAATATTAAAACAGTAATCTGAACACATTCGCGCAAAAATGAAATGACCACAATTTTCTCCAAAACTATAACAGATGCAAACTTGTCCTGTGTGGTGGAGATGAGATTTGATAAAGTAAGTGGAAATCCAGTAAAAGTTTCATTTGGCTACTTTGCACTCTCGAGATAATCGTCACCATGTGCCAAATGCAATAAAAAAGGAATCTGAACACATTCGCGCAAAAATGAAATGACCACAATTTTCTCCAAAACTATAACAGATGCAAACTTGTCCTGTGTGGTGGAGATGAGATTTGATAAAGTAAGTGGAAATCCAGTAAA